>NC_053115.1:362739-395239 GCF_010015445.1 Perca fluviatilis | reverse complement strand
AGGGAAATGTCTCCGGTTGTAAAAAATAACCATGTAGACAGGGCCTCTCTTTCAAAAGACACAAACCAACATGGGTCACCACCAGCAGCACAAACATAAACCAGCCAGCTGGCTAGCTAGCCTAGGCTAGCAGAGTCTGCCCCCCTAAAGTCAGAAAGTAGGGAGAACCCAAAGGGGCTGTCACTACCCAAAGTGAGTAGAGTGCAGATTTGAGTTGCGCATGCGTCACTTTGCGACAAGTAACCTACAAGATGCTAACGGCGGTTTGAGCTAACGTTAGCAATCAAGTAGCCTACAAGATGCTAACGGCGGTTTGAGCTAACGTTAGCAATCAAGTAACCTACTAGATGCTAATGGCGTTTTGAGCTGACGTTAGCAATCTAACAATCATAGATAGCTAAAACGTTTTTGAAATGACTGCTAGCTACAAGTTAGCAATCAGACACAAAGGCTGTCACTGGAATGGCGTTTTGAGCTAACGTTAGCAACCAAATAATCATAGAGAGCTAAAACATTTTAGAAATGATTTCCATCTTCTGTTATTGTATGTAAAGAGAAAAGTTTATTATTTTACAGATTTCACAAATTTCAGTAAGACACGTTATGCCGTAAACAGTTTAAATCTGAGCATGCGCTACTCACATCTGCTCTCTACTCACTTTGGGTAGTGACAGGGGTAAGCGAGCATCTGGAAAGCATATACCTCCTATGGAGCCATTTTGATGCTACCAAGCCATCACCTCTCGTTAGCATCCCATTGACTCCCATTCATTCTGACGTCACTTTGACAGAGAATAACTTTACATCTGAAGAGTTTAAAGACTCTATTTGTCCGTTGTTTATTTCTAAAGAAACACGACAATGTATAAAAGACTCCATTACCTTGTAGCTCACGTTATGGCTCCGTAGCAGACGCTTTTATAACAATAGGCTAACGATTGGGTCATAACCACGAGACTTACTGTCACACAGTAGAGGAATTACCGTATAGTACAGGAGAGAGAGGCAACAACAGACAGCCTGCCTTTGTGTGTAAAACAGAGGTGAAAGAATTTATTTGAGACTAAAACAAAGACTACCATATTTAAAAGGTGCCCTGCTACATGTATTTCATGCCTTTGTGGTGATGTCTGAAGGTCTACCATGGACTCTGTAACCATGGTTACCTTGTTTCAAGTCATTCTAGCGCGGTATAGAAAGCCTGCAGGAAGACTCGGCTCGATTTGTGCCGGTTCTCATTAATATTCAACAAGCTAAGCTGCTGATTGGTTAACAGCTAGCCAGTGAGAGCCTGGCTATCAGCATCCTTTACCCAGCCCAACTGGGCGAGCTCATGAATAGTAATGAGCTCAGGTAACATGATGTCAGACTGAGCAGCTGTTGTGATTGGTCTGATTTCTCTGCTTATTTCTGATCAGTGGCTAGAGCTGACAGAGGAGGTAGCAGTTCATTTTGGACATATGGACCTGACAGATTTCACAAAATGCAAGTAGAAACGGTTGTGTGTGGCAGGGCACCTTTAAGCTTTTGTTTATCAATGAAGAATAAATTCCCCCGAGATGTTTTATGCAAGAGGTGAAGTTCCAGCATCGATGCTTCTCCCTCATTCGATCCCAAAAAAGTTCCTCAGAACACCAACGAGACGAGATGTAATACGTCTCTATAACAGCAGGCGGCGCTAATCTGGATTGTTGCCCAAAAAAAAAAAAATTTAAAACTGGCAGCTGATTGGACGAACGCGTCACATGGGTGTCTGGTTTCTCCGGAAATTCAAAGCCAGACTGTCATGGCGTCTTCGTTCAGAATCTGATCTCATATTGGACTAAAATAGTTCACCAAGACATGTTACTGTGTCTGTGTGTGTGTCTGTGTGTGTGTCTGTGTGTGTCTCTGTCTGTCTGTCTGTCTGTCTGTCTGTCTGTCTGTGTGTGTGTCTGTGTGTGTGTCTGTGTGTCTGTGTGTGTGTCTTGTATGTCTGTGTGTGTGTCTATGTGTGTGTGTCTGTCTGTGTGTGTGTCTCTGTCTGTGTGTGTCTGTCTGTGTGTGTGTGTGTGTGTCTGTGTGTGTGTGTCTGTGTGTGTGTGTCTGTGTGTGTGCGCGTGTGTGTGTCTGTGTGTCTGTGTCTGTGTGTCTGTGTCTGTGTGTCTGTGTGAGTCAGTGTGTCTCTGTCTCTGTGTGTGTCTCTGTGTGTGTGTTTGTGTGTCTCTGTGTGTCTCTGTGTGTGTGTGTGTGTGTGTCTCTGTGTGTGTGTGTGTGTCTCTGTGTGTGTGTGTGTGTGTGTGTGTGTGTCTCTGTCTGTCTGTCTGTAGTTCCTGAATCCATCTTCATTTCAGATCAACAAAGGTCAGTTTAAAAGATCTTCATCAGATTTTGAGAGGCTCTATAGTCACGCTCACCAGCTCCCAGTTTCCTGGTTAGCTCTCCACCAATCAGATGGCTCATTTGAGTCTAACTGCCGGCACGGGACACACCGAACAGTCACCGACCTCACCAGACTGTCAGACGGCCGATTATCGGCTCGGTGCGTCTGGACCTTAAGGCTCTCTGATGCCTAAAACACACCGAAGCCCTGGAGGAGGAGGAGGAGGAGGAGGAGGAGGAGGAGGAGGATGATGATGATGGAAAACGTGACATGGTTACAGCTTGGAAACATGCTTTAAAAAAGGATGGGAGGGTGAGAGAGGATGGGAGGGTGAGAGAGGATGGGAGGGTGAGAGAGGATGGGAGGGGTGAGAGAGGATGGGAGGGTGAGAGAGGATGGGAGGGTGAGAGAGGATGGGAGGGTGAGAGAGGATGGGAGGGTGAGAGAGGATGGGAGGGTGAGAGAGGATGGGAGGGTGAGAGAGGATGAAGGAGATGAAGAATCCAGAGAAAGAGAGGAAGAAAGCTGGATGATTTGCTGGTGCGTCTTGAGACCGAAGTGATGGCTTCAGCAGATGTGTTTCACCAGAGAGACTTCTCGTGGACCTTAAATCATCTCTCGTTCCTGCCTCCTGCAGCAACCACACTTCAGCAAAAAAAAAAAGGAGACTGTTGTGGCCCGGGTTGGCTCAGCGGGTAGAGCAGGCGCACGTATGTACTGAGAGGTTTATTCCTCGACGCAGAGGTCTAGGGTTCGAGTCCGACCTGTGATGATTTCCTGCATGTCTCTCTCTCTCTCTGTTCCCTTTCTCACTTAGCTGTCCTGTCAAATTAAAAGGCAGAAAAGCCCCCAAAAAACTAATGGAAACTGTTTCCATCATCTGGTTTAGGGATTAAATTAATTCTAGTTTCAACGTGCACGACAAAGAGCCAATGAGTGAAAGTCTCGACACTGGAAAGATGAAATGAGCCCTGCATTAAAAAAAGAAACAACAACAACAACAACAACAACAACAAAGGGCTTAAATTATTAAATCAATCGATTTTTAGATAAACTAATCTGCTCGGTCTAAAGTTGTCTAAATATACTCAAGGCCCTTTTCAAACATGACGCTGACATGTAAAACAGCAAGAGCATTTACAAGGCACACACACACACACACACACACACACACACACACACACACACACACACACACACACACACACACACACACACACACACACACACACACACACACACACACACACACACACACACACACACACACACACCTAATAACCTCACACCTGTAGAATAGCAGGTCCTCACACCCCCATCCAGCAGCCTTTGATGTGTGTGTTTCTGAAAAGAGAGGGGAAGCAGGAGAGAGAGGGGGAAGGTGGCAGAGAGGGAGACAGTGTGTGTGTGTGTGTGTGTGTGTGTGGGGGGGGGGTTGTGTGTGTGTGTGTGGTGTGTGTTTGGGGGTTGCAGGAAGGAATGTTTCAGCAGAGTAAACAGTGTGAAGCTTCCTGTAGAAAACACTTCAAAGCCAAAGAGAGGAAACCAGGATCACACACACACACACACACACACACACACACACACACACACAACACACACACACACGTAGGATTCATCTATCAACACAGGAAAATTAAAACCTGTAGAGCGTGCGTGCGCGCGCGCGCACGCACACACACACACGCACGCGCACACACACACGTTTGTGGCACTATCTTTGTGGGGACCCATCATTGACATAATGCATTCCCTATCCCCTTACCATAACCTTAACCATCACCACTAAATGCCTAACCTTAACCCTTACCCTAACCTTAACCATCACCACTAAATGCCTAACCTTAACCCTTACCCTAACCTTAACCATCACCACTAAATGCCTAACCTTAACCCTTACCCTAACCTTAACCATCACCACTAAATGCCTAACCTTAACCCTAACCCTAACCTTAACCTAATTCTATCCCTAATCCTAAAACCAAGTCTTAACCCTCAAACAGACCTTTAACCTTGGGGGGTCCAGCATTTTGGCCCCCCAAGTGTACTGGACTCCCGGTTTTTGGACGTAAGGAATATAGTCACACACACACACACACACACACACACACACACACACACACACACACACACACACACACACACACACACACACACACACACACACACACACACACACACACACACACACACACACACACACACACACACACACACACACACACACACACACACACACACCTTTCTAAAACTTTAGTCTTTTACACGGTCGTATTCTAGAGCTGAAAACATTATTCGGTTAATCCAATAGTCCAACAATTGCCAAATATTCTGATTATTATCATGACATCAGTCTGCTGTGATAGGTTCTATAAATAAAAAGATTGTAGAAGCAGGAATACAGCAGGAAAACCTATAGAAAAGACCGATAACTGTTCTTTATCATTCATAAAAATGTATGCAATAATGTCAAAAATAATGGTTCTCATGATGTGAGAGTTAAGAATATTTGGGCATAATGTTTTGAGGTATCTGAAGACATTTTCCCATAGAAAATGTTTGTTTCTAAGCACAAAAATCTGACTAAAAACATAACTGGTGGCTTGTTCAGACTAAATCTTTTTTAAAGTGCACACATTTTGAACTCCAGTGCAGTCATCTTCTCATTGAGAATCGTGCTGTGATCACTAAAGATGCTCCCATTAGTTTAAATAAACTGTGTTCATGTACAGCAGGGGGGGGGGGGGCAAACTCAACTTCACTAAGGGCCACACCGGAAAAGGAGAATAGCACCCAGGGCCAGACATAGTATTATTTTTCATGCTTTTATTTCGAAAAAGTCAAATATCTTTGACTCAATTATTGCATGTCTCATATAGTCTTCTCACTCACAGTTTGGTCCTCATAAAGCCCCCCAAAAAAGGCAGCAAATAGTTCCTTAGAAATCTGAGAATTTAGCAAATCAAGCAAAACAAAGATTAGATTTAAAAAGTCGACTCACAGCAACCTGTTTCCCGGCTTTAATTTAGAAAACTCTCGGCTGCTGGGGGAATTTCTGGGTGTCTCAAAGTCAGAAAATCTAGCAAATTCTGCTCCAAGTGTGGTGAGTTTGACACATGTGGTGTACACGAAATAGATTAAATGAGCTGACCATTTCACGAATTAACTGCCGTGAGACTGGTTGGAACAGCAGTGTGGAGGAGGTGCATTAGTTCACATATTCCTTCCACATCAAATGTTTTCAAGAGAACACACAAAAGGCAGGAACTCAGCTTCACTATACCTGGAATTCCCCCTTAATCCTCCTGTTGTCTCCGGGTCTAATTTGACCCATATTGGGTTCCTTGCAACCAAATTGTCAAAAAAAAATAACGTTTACCATTACTCTTCACAAGTCAAATAAAAGATCAGCTCAATACTTTCATTGAATTTGGGTGTTTTATTCAATTTTATAGCATTTGGACGAAAAGAAAATGACAAAATGTCGGAAATACTTTCAAAAACGTGGGAAAAATGTGACAAAAACATCGGTAAGAAGTGACAAAAAATAAATAAAATGTAGAAAAAACCTTTGGGGGAAAAGTGACAGACGGGTCGAAAAAAAGAGGAACACAATGTTGGAGTAAATTTTGACCCAGAAAAATGAAAAGTTGTCTCCGGGTGTAATTTGACCCATATTGGGTTTCTTTCAACTAAATTTTCAAAATATAACGTTTACCATTACTCTTCACAAGTCAAATAAAAGATCAGTACTCAGTACTTTCATTGTATTTGGGTGTTTTATATAATTGTATAGCATTTGGAGAAAAAAAAATGATAAAAGAATATTGAAAAGATTGACAAAAATGTCTGAAATAGTTTCAGAAACGTGTGGAAAAAACTAAAAAACGTCAAAAAAAAAAAGTGGCCGGTTGGCTCACTTGGTAGAGTGGGCGGATCGGATGTGCAGAGGTTTAATCCTCGACGCAGAGGATCTAACTAAGGTTCGAGTCCGACCTGTGACGGTTTTCTTTCATATCTCGGCTTTCCTATCTAATAAAGACAGAAATGCCCCCCCCAAAAAACATCAAAAAAGCGCAGGAAAAATGTGACAAAAACATCGGTAAGAAGTGACAAAAAAAATAATAAAATAGACAAATAAAAAACCTTTGGGGGAAAAGCGACAGAAGTGTCGAAAAAGAGGACCACAATGTTGAAAAAATAAAAAGTAAATTTTGACCCAGAAAAATAAAAAGCTGCAACCCAAGGAAGGGTTAACCACAGACCTCAAATGGAGAGAAGTGGAAGCTCGGTTTTATTTTTCTGAAATCATCTAATTCAGCACCAAATATTCCAATAATATTTCATCTTTCATATCTTTGATTCTCTGGTCTCTGCTTAGCCTGCAAAAATAACCCTCCAACCGTCATGGGTTTATCAGAATGATATGCCTTTTTAGTAGATTGTATATGCACAATGTAACCAAAGATATAGCCTACCAAATGCAGAAAGGGAGGAAGGGAGGAAACGTCCAATTACCATTTTCTTTTGAGGAGTTTGGTCTGGCTTTACTGTAGAGACGTTGTTCACTACTAGCTGTAACCTTATCTTATTACAGTTTATCGATATCTCCAAATCTCCAAAAATCCTCATTATAAAAAAGGTACTCATTATAAAACGTATTTCGTAACGTTTTGTCAGTCGCACGCCATCTTTATACTATTGAGAGTGTATTGGCTTGTCGCCCATTGGATGTTTGAAGTCCTCTATGGTGGTTACGGGTGTGCCGACATCACACTCATTGAGAAAACGTTTAAATTCAGTTTTCGGAGTTCTGCAGATTTACAGAGGAGCGAGTGATCCTTAAATTAGCACTTTGTACACTGGGTTTTGGTTTGTAACGTTACGTAAAAATGAGCGGAGCTCCAGTTCCCAGAGACAGGTAAGATAGGTAGCGTGACTGACGCAACCTGACTTTTAAAAAACACTGCGGACTTACGACTGTTTGTACAAAATGGTATCTTCAAACTTCAGTAAATGGAATCCACTAGTTGAGTTATAGGCTACAACATGTGTAGTCTGCATCCGCAGAAAGATGGGACAGAAAATAGACGGAGCCATCTCCGAAAACGGAACTTTTTTGGACACTTGAGACGACGCAGCAGCAGCAGCAGCATTAGTGTGGTTAAAAGAACCCGGTAACGGTGGAGCTGTGGAGTTTACCTTGTAACCGCAGCGCTCCGGGTTGGCCCTTCTGCTGCCCGAGGTCGTAGATCCACAAGAGACACACAGAACCAGAAATACACCGGAGAGAGAGATGAAGAAACTCCGAGGAGCCGCCATTCCTCCCTCACGTCTGAACAACTCTGAGAGAGCCAAGATAGAGGAGGAGGAGGAGGAGGAGGAGGAGGTGTGTGTGTGCCTGCGTGTGTGTGTGTGTGTGTGTCTGTGTGTGTGTGTGTGTGTGTGTGTGTGTGTGTGTGTGTGTTCGTGCCTGTGTGTGTGTGTGTGTGTGCTTGCTGTCAGGAGAGGAGGAGGAGGTGTGTGTGTGTGTGTGTGTTGTGTTGTGTGTGTGTGTGTGTGTGTGTGTGTGTGTGTGTGTGTGTGCCTGCGTGCGTGTGTGTGTTTTTTTTGTGTGTGTGTGTGTGTGTGTGTGTGTGTGTGTTCACTGTCTTTGTGAGGACCAGCTGGTTTTAAACCCCGGTTATGGTTTTAGTGTCTGATAACTTATGTTATGATTTGATACTATAAATAAAATTGAATTGATTTGAAGGTGAGAACATTTTGTCTCTCCTCACTTTTTCATCAGACCTGTTTGAGGCTCTGACCTGCAGGAAAGTAACTAAGTACATTAACTTGTAAGTTCATTTTAAAGTTCCCTGTAGGCTACTTAACTTGCTACTTTATACTTTTACTCCACTACAGAGAGAAATATTGTAGAGTACTTTTTACTCAACTAAGTTTATTTGTCTATACTTTAAAAATATAATCAACAAATAAATTGTGATATATTATTATAGTTTAAGCTTCCCAGCAGTAGATAAAGTAGTTAAAATAGCTCCACATTCACCAGCTACAACATTAAAGTGATGCATGCATAAATGCATCAATAAGGAGTTAATAAAGATGGATTACCAGTTCATTTTAAGTCAACCAACAGTAGTGGAAAGTAACTACCGTAAATACCAGTAGGCTACTTGAGATTTTCATTTTTAAGATAATTTTTATACTTGCATTTCATAGAGAAATACTCCACACCTTTTTAATATGAAAATATGTGAAATATATCAGTTTAAAGTGCCCATATTATGCTCATTTTCAGGTTCATAATTGTATTTAGAGGTTATATCAGCTTACCCCCTTGCTATATATGAAGAAAGTTGCAGCACGGTGTGACTTCACCCATTGGTTCACCCTGGAAATATTAAAGGTGCCCTGCCACACATAACAGTTTTTCCTTGTAATTTTTTAAATATGTCAGGTCCATATGTGTGTGTGTTATGTGGTGAATGTGAAAATGAACTGCTACCTCCTCTGTCAGCTCTAGCCACTGATCAGAAATAATCAGAGAAATCAGACCAATCACAACAGCTGCTCAGTCTGACATCATGTTACCTGAGCTCATTACTATTCATCAGCTCGCCCAGTTGGGCTGGGTAAAGGATGCTGATAGCCAGGCTCTCACTGGCTAGCTGTTAACCAATCAGAGTCAAGCTCGTTGAATATTAATGAGAACCGGCACAAATCGAGCCGAGTCTTCCTGCAGGCTTTCTATACCGCGCTAGAATGGCTTGAAACAAGGTAACCAAGGTTACAGAGTCCATGGTAGACCTTCAGACATCACCACAAAGGCATGAAATAAATGTGGCAGCTAGGGCACCTTTAAACTTTCGGATTTGGGTCTGGATTTCCAGTCAAAAAAAAAGTAATCTGGATCAAATTGATATGGATTTGGAAATCCCATGTTATGCTATCCAGGATCACCTGATCCAGCTTACTTTTATGCCAGTTTTTTAAAGGAACATTGGATTGGATCACCCTTATCCAGATAGACAGTTTTCAAGATTACCAAATCCGGATTACCAGTGCTCTAAATGGGACAACATATCACAATGTGGGCTACCAGCTGTGTAAAGAACAGGTAGGAGAGCCAACATAAGTGTTACAAAAATAACAACCATCCACTTCCATTCATAATTTCTTTCATGACCCCTCATCTGAGTTACAACAAATAAAAACAAATATACATTAACAAATATATTGTGGATATTTTGAAAATGTCTTAAAAACAAAACAAAAGGCTAAATGTCTAATAGTTAACAAAATAAAGACTGTTCAGGGTTCTTCTTCATCTGAGGAGGAGAGACCAGCATCTCCAAGACCTGTTTTTAGGAGGCGGAGCTGAAGTCTGGCTCTGGTTTGCTGCAGTTTGGTCAGCTTGATTAGTTCCCCTGCCAGGACGATCTGTGCTTCTACAAGATAATTTCTATTTTTATTTTATTTTTAACTTTACTATACTGAATAGCTTAATTGGTAGCCTACGTCTACTTCATCTACTTTATCACCGTTACCACGGTTACAAAAGTCAAGTGCAAAATATAAATAAAAGTATATACACTACATGATACAGATGTATTATTTGACCAATTTTAAAGTTTTAGGTAGCCTACATCTACTTCATCTACTTTATCACTGTTACCACGGTTACACAAGTCAAGTGCAAAATATAAATAAAAGTATATACACTACATGATACAAATGTATTATTTGACCAATTTTAAAGTTTTACTACATTTTCTTCCTGGAATCCACCTTGAAATCCTACCCCCTGTTGGGATCAGGATCATCCTGTTTTTTTTGGATCAAAGTTATCCAAATCCTACTGACAAGTTTTGAACAACACAAACTGAAGGTTTGATCCAGATTAAAACTAGGATTGGATTCCGTAATCTAATCGGATTTCAGAATCCTTCTTTCCCTTTTGAACAACCCATTTTCAAGATTTGATCCAATCCGATAACCAAAATCCGATCAGATTACCTTTGAACAACTGGCCCCAGGTGGTTCTGGGACCTTTCTGTGTGGAGTTTGTATGTTCTCCCCATGTTTGCGTGGGTTTCCTCCTGAGGCCTGGACTACGAAGCAGGATTTGGCGTTAACGAGCTAACTTAAGGCTCAACCCAGGATTTTCTGTACTACGAAGGTGGATCAGTTGTTATCGGGTTCAATTGCCGTGGTAACTCATGCTGAACAACTAACACACCTGCTCGGGAGCAGGTTAGGTTTGAGATCAGAGATCAACCGGTGTTAAAGCACCGCGTACTGACCAATCAATACTCAGTGTTAAAGCACCGCGTACTGACCAATCAATACTCAGTGTTAAAGCACCGCCTACTGACCAATCAACACTCAGTGTTAAAGCACCGCCTACTGACCAATCAATACTCAGTGTTAAAGCACCGTACTGACCAATCAATACTCAGTGTTAAAGCACTTACTGACCAATCAATACTCAGTGTTAAAGCAACCTACTGACCAATCAATACTCAGTGTTAAAGCACCGCCGTACTGACCAATCAATACTCAGTGTTAAAGCACCGCCTACTGACCAATCAATACTGAGTGTAAAGCACCACCTACTGACCAATCAATACTCAGTGTTAAAGCACCACCTACTGACCAATCAATACTCAGTGTTAAAGCACCACTGACCAATCAATACTCAGTGTTACAAGCAACCTTACTGACCAATCAATAAAGGTTAACAACACACACAACAACGTAAACCTACTGCAACAAACTAGTGTTATCAAAATACGTAAATCCAACAATACATGTCAAACACCAATCAACACAGCACCATTACCAAACTAATATATACTATATATATAACACCACATACACCACCCCCCTCACCTTACTTATCACAAAAAAAAAAAAATACACAAAAAAAATAAACATATATAATATATAATATATATATAAAAAAAAAAAAAAGAAAAAAGAAAGAGAAAAGACAGGAGAAAAGAAAAAGAGAAAGAGAAAAAAAAAAAAGATGCGCTCATAAAAGTTAAACATTGAGAGACCAACAACCCCGTGAACATGTTTTTATAGAAATATAGCCTATATATTTTAATGGGAGGGAATTACATATCGGCTTCTTGAGCCATGTGTCGCCAATGCACACATCGGTTTGAATTATGTTTTTATATTTTTTATTTGCTCTCACGATCGCTTCCCACTGCCAGGGTTGCAACTGAAATAATAGGCTAAAGCAACGACAGTTTATGGAAAGCACAAGTGTAATTATGGTCAGATCTTGGTCCTGACTGATGGGGATAAGTGATATTAATAAGCGTTGTGATTTAAACATCTACAGCGTCGGCTATTTATTTATTTTTTTGCCAGCTTTCCTTCCTGTTTTAGGAAGCAGCGACTGTATTGCGTTTTCCCTGTAAAACCGTGTCTGTGTTCTTCATATTTATGGAGAATTATAATTTGCTCTTCTTATATATAACGTAGATGTGGTAGATGTTTGCGATTGGTCGTGGTGCGCAAACACCGCCTCTTTTATGTGAACGCGCGCGCCGCTGGATTGGGAAACCCTGATTGGTTGACTGAACTAGTTGATAACCAGCGTCGTAGTACAGGTTATGATGGACCGCGGTTGTTAGGTTAGGTGAAGCCGGATTACTGAAAGAGATCCAGGACATGTTGATCTTGCTTCGTAGTGCAGGCCTCTGGTGCTCCTGTTTCCCCCCCCCCCATCAAAAACATGTACTAGGTTCTCGAGTCAGTGCCCTTGATCAAGGCACTGGCTCAGATCTAGAGTTGTGATTGGCTGCCCACTGCTCCCTTGAGGGATGGGTTAAATGCAGAGAATGAGTTTTGCTACATGTATGAGTAGGTGACAATAAAGTACCTTTACCACCCTCTTGTGGCAAAAGTTCGTAAGACCTCTTCTCTAACTGTGCTTTCTTGTCCTGCACAGAGACAAAGACATTCAACTGAACATTTACTAATAGTCGACATGATGCTATGGTGTTACAATAAAATAAAACAATGTGTAAGTTGTTTTCATTCATCTATGGGTTAGGGCTAGAATAGAAGAAATGGATGATTTATGGCAGTGGAACTAGTTTTGACCGAACTGATAGACTTCCAGATGCTTGATTTGTACTTTGATGGTGCAAACTGTAGCCATGACTGTTTGTTATTGCTTTCTTTAGTATGACTGTTTCTATTTCCTTTTTATATATGATTAGACAAACAAAATGTTTGGTTATATGCACAAAATGTAAGTGGAGTGCCTCACTCAAAGAACTCTTTACCCAATAACACCAACAATCAAGAATATAATACAAGATGCAGCTATTGCCTAGTCTATATCGACGCCGTTTCATTTCTGGGATTGCTCCGGGAGTTAAAAAGAGAATTAAAACGACAACACGACAGGCAAAGCAACAAGACCAAAGTTAATATTGGAGAGGCGCTCCAAAGATGGAAAGAGCTCATAAGGAGCAAGGATTTTAAAGGTCCCATGGCATGAATATTTCACTTTATGAGGTATTTTAACATTAATATGAGTTCCCCCAGCCTGCCTATGGTCCCCCAGTGGCTAGAAATGGTGATAGGTGTAAACCGAGCCCTGGGTATCCTGCTCTGCCTTTGAGAAAATGAAAGCTGAGATGGACCAATCAGGAATCTTCTCCTTATGAGGTCATAAGGGGAAAGGTTACCTCCCCTTTCTCTGCTTTGCCCGCCCAGAGAATTTGGCCCACCCATGAGAGAGAGAGACATCATGGCTTTCAAACGAGCAAAGTGGCAGTTGGTCAAGACCAGACCCCCACCCTCCACCTTGTCTCCCCTCTCTCCTCCTCAATAGCTACAGACACAGAAATGGCACATCCTAAGGAAAGCTCATTGTGGGACTGGCTCTAGTGGCTGTAATTCTGCACCAAGGTCTATATAAAAGAGACTTCAGATACAGTATTAGGGGACCACTAAGGTCTATATAAAAGAGACTTCAGATACAGTATTAGGGGACCACTAAGGTCTATATAAAAGTGACTTCAGATACAGTATTAGGGGACCACTAAGGTCTATATAAAAGAGACTTCAGATACAGTATTAGGGGACCACTAAGGCCTATATAAAAGTGACTTCAGATACAGTATTAGGGGACCACTAAGGTCTATATAAAAAAGACTTCAGATACAGTATTAGGGGACCACTAAGGCCTATATAAAAGAGACTTCAGATACAGTATTAGGGGGACCACTAAGGTCTATATAAAAGAGACTTCAGATACAGTATTAGTGGACCACTAAGGTCTATATAAAAGAGACTTCAGATACAGTATTAGGGGACCACTAAGGTCTATATAAAAGAGACTTCAGATACAGTATAGGGGACCACTAAGGTCTATATAAAAGAGACTTCAGATACAGTATTAGGGGACCACTAAGGCCTATATAAAAGTGACTTCAGATACAGTATTAGGGGACCACTAAGGTCATATATAAAAGAGACTTCAGATACAGTATTAGTGGACCACTAAGGTCTATATAAAAGAGACTTCAGATACAGTATTAGGGGACCACTAAGGTCTATATAAAAGAGACTTCAGATACAGTATTAGGGGACCACTAAGGCCTATATAAAAGTGACTTCGGATACAGTATTAGTGGACCACTAAGGCCTATATAAAAGAGACTTCAGATACAGTATTAGGGGACCACTAAGGCCTATATAAAAGTGACTTCAGATACAGTATTAGTGGACCACTAAGGTCTATATAAAAGAGACTTCAGATACAGTATTAGGGGACCACTAAGGTCTATATAAAAGAGACTTCAGATACAGTATTAGGGGACCACTAAGGTCTATATAAAAGAGACTTCAGATACAGTATTAGGGGACCACTAAGGTCTATATAAAAGAGACTTCAGATACAGTATAGGGGACCACTAAGGCCTATATAAAAGTGACTTCAGATACAGTATTAGGGGGACCACTAAGGTCTATATAAAAGAGACTTCAGATACAGTATTAGTGGACCACTAAGGTCTATATAAAAGAGACTTCAGATACAGTATTAGGGGACCACTAAGGTCTATATAAAAGAGACTTCAGATACAGTATTAGGGGACCACTAAGGCCTATATAAAAGTGACTTCAGATACAGTATTAGTGGACCACTAAGGCCTATATAAAAGAGACTTCAGATACAGTATTAGGGGACCACTAAGGCCTATATAAAAGTGACTTCAGATACAGTATTAGTGGACCACTAAGGTCTATATAAAAGAGACTTCAGATACAGTATTAGGGGACCACTAAGGTCTATATAAAAGAGACTTCAGATACAGTATTAGGGGACCACTAAGGTCTATATAAAAGAGACTTCAGATACAGTATTAGGGGACCACTAAGGCCTATATAAAAGTGACTTCAGATACAGTATTAGGGGACCACTAAGGTCTATATAAAAGAGACTTCAGATACAGTATTAGGGGACCACTAAGGTCTATATAAAAGAGACTTCAGATACAGTATTAGTGGACCACTAAGGCCTATATAAAAGAGACTTCAGATACAGTATTAGGGGACCACTAAGGTCTATATAAAAGAGACTTCAGATACAGTATTAGGGGACCACTAAGGTCTATATAAAAGAGACTTCAGATACAGTATTAGGGGACCACTAAGGCCTATATAAAAGAGACTTCAGATACAGTATTAGGGGACCACTAAGGTCTATATAAAAGAGACTTCAGATACAGTATTAGGGGACCACTAAGGTCTATATAAAAGAGACTTCAGATACAGTATTAGGGGACCACTAAGGTCTATATAAAGAGACTTCAGATACAGTATTAGAGGACCACTAAGGCCTATATAAAAGCATCCAAAGAGCTCCATGTCATGGGACCTTTAAGAGACCAAAAAGCAAACCAGGAGTCAAAAGAGATAAGAAAAATTCCCTATGAAACTGCTAATATTACATTATCAATATATGTGACCCCCTCATCACTCCCTCAGACCCCTTAAGTGTTCCAAAACTGGTCGGATAAGCTACTTTTAATACTTATTATAGGCCTACCAAAATTCATATTTTGCTCACTGGGTGCATCTTTCTACACAAATCTGTTGATGATGCACGCATATTTTGTACGTTTCTTTACTTGTTACTAGTTAGGATCAACCTCCTTTTTATTTAATATACATTGATGAGTATTAGGCTACAGTATTTATCTCCAGTAGTCAGTCCCTCCAGAAAAACGTGATTATGCGATCGCATAATTCAACGCATAATCAGCCAAAGTCCGCATATATTATATAAATGCAGCGCACTTTCGCCTCATAAATTGCCAGATTTCTGCGCAAAATATGCAGAGGCTTGCACGATTTCATAATCCCCGCATTTTCCTATCACAAAAGTCCCATAATATATCTTATCTATTAGATATCTGCATAAAATTGCATAAATATCATATATAGCATATTCCATCAGCATTTTTTAAGAAAACGTGGCGCATAATCAAGGATTTTTGCCCGCAACAATCACAAAAACACTCCGCATTTTTCTGGAAGGACTGTGTAGTTGTCTTTTTATTCGTATGCAAATGAGCTGTCCTGTAACCGTTGCCACGGTTCCAGATTCTGTGATGTCATAATGAGACGTTCTAGAAGAAGAATGTGGCTGTCTGATGAAAACCAGACATCTAAAAAACTTTCTTAGGACTTATAGATATTGACTAACGTGTGGATAAAAAATAAATAATGTGTGAACAAGGGGAAGTTTCGGCCAAATTAAATTGTCATCGGAGTGAAGTGGAGAAAAGCATGCGTGAAATGGCATCTTCGGTCCTGACTGAACTGCGCCGGGAGGGGAAACTGTGCGATGTGGTGATCAAGGTGGGTGACATCGAGGTCGATGCCCACAAGATCATCCTCTGCAGCTGCAGCTCGTACTTTCGGTGAGTAGGTTATCTCAGCAGAAGCAAAGACTCTTGAAAATGAACATAAACACGACACATGTTAATACTGTAAGTCAGGGGTGTCAAACTCAATTTCCCAGAGGGCCACACTGGAAAACGAGAATCACACCAAGGGCCAGACATGGAGAGTTTATTGACGTGCTTTATTTCATCGAAAAAGTCAAATATCTTTGACTCAATTATTGCATGTCTCATATAGTCTTCTCACTCACAGTTTGGTCCACATAAAGCTCTGAAAAAGTCAGCGAAAAAGCTCCAAAGCCATCCTCGAATTTACCAAATCGAGCAAAAACCATGATTACATTTTCTAAGTATGCTACCACCCAGCTGACTCACAACAAGCTCTTTCTCAGCCTGAATATTAAACTCTCTGGTTCTGGTTCTGTAGGAATTTCTCCGTCTCAAAGTCGGCAAATTTGCCAAATTCTGCTTTGAGTGTCATGTAATGGCCAAAATATATTTTGAACCTAGATTGATATGCGGGCCGGATCAGAATGTGCGAGGGGCCAGATTTGGCCCGCGGGCCTTGAGTTTGACACCTGCGCTGTAAGCGATAGAGGAACACCTTCCTTTATGTTACATAACATTACATGTCATTTAGCTGACGCTTTTATCCAAAGCGACTTACAATTCATCACCTTCCTAAAATAATGGCCTAAGTCATTTTTTAACAAAAATTATTTCTTTGCCTAAATCATCTCCTCATGGTGCAGGCCACCTCTGGTAAAATTGCCTACATCCATAGTTGAACAGGTCATGTGATTCTACACCTTTAGTATAATTGCCTATGTCAAGCATGTGACTTAGGCAGTTTTATTTTTTGTGTTTTCTGAAAAACCTGAAAAAATGACTTAGGCAATTATTTTAGGAAGGTGACGAATTGCTATATATATCAGAGGTCGCACACCTCTGGAGTAACTAGGGGTTAAGTGTGTTGCTCAGGGACACATTGGTGGATGTTTTGCAGTGGGTATCGAACCCAGGTCTCCCACACCAAAGGCACGTGTCACATCCACTGCGCCATCGCTGACTGTGGCAGTCAAAACAGGAAGTGTTGCGTGTCTTGGCAACAATTAGGCTACTCCGATTAACACGAAACTCGACTCAGAAGTTCTCAATGTTCAGCTGAGGCTTTGTGCAAAATATAGAGACTATCGGCCACTAGGTGGCGCTGTTTCTAAAGCTTTTGAGGAAACGCTAAGTGGCGCAATGTTTCAAAAATCTTGACATTTGCTACATTTATTTTTCCAAACTACAATTCTGTCATCCTGCAACATGCATCCTGTCCTTGGGCATGCAGGTCCTACTTGCATTGCATCCATTTGGTGGTGATGGTGCAGTGGATGTAACACACGCCTTTAGTGTGGGAGACCCAGGTTTGATTCCCACTGCGATACATCAACCAATGTGTCTCTGAGCAAGACACTTAACCCCTAGTTGCTCTAGAGGCGTGCGACCTCTGATATATGTAGCAATTGTAAGTTGCTTTGGATAAAAGCATCAGCTAAATGACATGTAATGTAATGCATCTGCGGTCTGCTGGGGGCGATTTGTGCCAGGGGGCTCGGACCCCGTTCATTCTATACATTACTGTTTATTCTATATATTACTCTGTTTATGACTCGTCTAGTTAGATGCTAAACTGCATTTCATTGTCTCAATACTTACAGTACTCTGCGCATTGACAGATAAAGTTGAATCTAATCTAATCTAATTTTTTAATGAATTGCTATCATTCATGTCAACCCACTATTTTTGACTGAGCAGATGTGTTTTTTGGAGCAGTAGAAGTAGAAACTTTGTCCCGATTCAGCTTCAACATGGATAAAATATTCTATATAATTGTATGATCGTCAACATATTGCTGTTGGTTTATGGGATTTATCTTGAAAACACGTTGTCATGAGTCTCATGACTTAGCTGTGGTCAAGCATGCATTGAGGTTTGGATTTATTATTGCTATAACAACAGTTCCAGATATATTTTACGCCAGCTTTGAAGAACAGAAAAATCTGGGGCTTGTGTCAAATGATCAATAATTAAATCAAGCTAACACAGTTATCTACATATGAAGAACAGTGCCAGATTTCCTGGGACACTTTGGGCCAAACGATACCCTGATGTTGTCTAAATCCTGACCCCACAGCACTCTCTTCACTGGTGCCTGGGCCACTTCAAAGAAGCAAAGGTACACTATCCCTGGGGTGTCGCCCGAGATGATGCACCTCATCATCAATTATGCCTACACCCACGTTGTTCCCCTGACAAAGGATAACGTGGTGGAGGTTTTGGCAGCTGCAGACCAGTTCTTGGTCTCGGGGATTGTTCAGGCCTGCTGCTTCTTCCTGGAGGACCAGCTTTGCCTGAGGAACTGCATCGGCATCTGGAGGCTGGTGGACTTCTACCACTTCCCTGAGCTGAGCCACAAGGTCTTTCGTTTCATCCTGCACCGCTTTGAGGAGATAGCTTGCGTCTCTCAGGAGCTCCTGGAGCTCTCCGTGCCGCAGCTGGCAGCTATCATTGAGAGCGATCACCTCAATGTGAAACGAGAGAACACAGTGTTTGAGGCAGTCCTCCGCTGGATTAACCACCTGCCAGACCAAAGAGGAGGCCACATCTCTGAGCTGCTGCCCAAGGTAACTAAACTATGGACCTTTTTTACAGCAGACATGTTGACTTGTCATAGTAGGAAAAGCACAGCTGAGATTGATAACCTTAACGATGGCTCAGGTCCATCAAGTGTCCCAGTAAGATATTTCAGTGAGTCAGCATGAACAATACCAGGACCTCTCCTAAGTGGAATACAGCCATCAGTAATGGTTTAATACCAGGGTCTCTCCTAAGTGGAATGCAGCCATCAGTAATGGTTTAATACCAGGACCTCTCCTAAGTGGAATGCAGCCATCAGTAATGGTTTAATACCAGGACCTCTCCTAAGTGGAATACAGCCATCAGTAATGGTTTAATACCAGGACCTCTCCTAAGTGGAATGCAGCCATCAGTAATGGTTTAATACCAGGGTCTCTCCTAAGTGGAATACAGCCATCAGTAATGGTTTAATACCAGGACCTCTCCTAAGTGGAATACAGCCATCAGTAATGGTTTAATACCAGGACCTCTCCTAAGTGGAATGCAGCCATCAGTAATGGTTTAATACCAGGGTCTCTCCTAAGTGGAATGCAGCCATCAGTAATGGTTTAATACCAGGGTCTCTCCTAAGTGGAATGCAGCCATCAGTAATGGTTTAATACCAGGGTCTCTCCTAAGTGGAATACAGCCATCAGTAATGGTTTAATACCAGGGTCTCTCCTAAGTGGAATACAGCCATCAGTAATGGTTTAATACCAGGACCTCTCCTAAGTGGAATGCAGCCATCAGTAATGGTTTAATACCAGGGTCTCTCCTAAGTGGAATGCAGCCATCAGTAATGGTTTAATACCAGGGTCTCTCCTAAGTGGAATGCAGCCATCAGTAATGGTTTAATACCAGGGTCTCTCCTAAGTGGAATGCAGCCATCATTAATGGGTTTGAATACACCTGTTCTTTTCCTACTATGACATGTCAACATGTCTGCTGTGAAAAAGGTCAATACGCATGCATTCACGCTGACTGCTTCGGCCGTCAGACGGTGCGGCGAAAAACGCAGCTCTTTCTGTTAATTTTGAATGGGGGTAGTGTGTTTGAGACCTAGCCTGACCAGCCAGCCCCACATACAGATGTTGGGTCTGGGAACTCCCCATTGGTCAGGGCTCAATCCGAGGGGCAGGATAAACCTGTCTTTCAGATTCCCTCTGCACCAATAGGATAGCGCTCCAACCAATCAGAGCAACGCTAGCTGATAGATTAAACTTTAAACTCCGAACACATCTTCCTTTTTTAAGAATGACTTCAGAGCCGTTCTTTGTTCTTTTCTCAAAGAAAAGCTGAACTCCAAGTCTTCAGAAGACCTCTGTTCACCAGCAGCAGCAGCAGCCATAAGCCCAGCCCACCGGCTCTATACACGATGTGATTGGCCTGACCAGAGTTTGGTTTTTCCAGCTCATAAACCAACGGAGAGTTGCTAGACCGACCCTGGCTGCAAATTACATTTGCTGCCTCTAGGGTGGTCTAGATTTCTAGGCTAGTTGAGACCGGTTCAACTCAACAGATATAAGACATAAGATATTAGATCCAATTGGACTGTTTCTAATAGGGCTGCAACTAATGATTATTTTCATAGATTATTATTCTGTCAATTAATCAATCAGGTGTTTGGTCTATAAAATGTCAGAAAATGGCAAAAAATGATCAGTATTTCCCGAAGCCCAAAGTTATGTCCTCAAATGTCTTGTTTTGTCCACAACTCAAACATATCCACTTTACAGTTACAGAGGACAGAAGAGACCAGAAAATATTCATATTTATAATTTGACGATTATTTAATTGATTAATCTCTGCAGCTCTAGTTCGTAACTACAGTCATCTTCTATGTGTCCAGGTGCGGCTTGGCTTGATGACCATTAATTACCTCCAGAACAGCGTGATGGACAACGCCATGGTAAAGGAAAGCATCGAATGTATACCCATCATCAACGATGCAGTGATGGCATTTATGGATTTTAGGAATGGATCCCCAAAATCTGTTTACAGTAACCTGCTGAGCCGTCCACGCTTGCCCTCTACCATCTTATTGGTCACCGGAGGCACAGACGACAGTTTTACCGCGACCAGCTTCCAGGCATACGATGCCCGAGCTGACTGCTGGGTCACTGTGAGCGTTGGGGAGATTTATCGCACTTACCACGGCGCTGCTTTCCTCAACAGCTTTGTGTACTTAATCGGTGGCCGCAGCATCAATGATACTTTCTTCAATTCCGTGCAAAAGTTTGACCTCGTGACCTGCACATGGCACCAGGTGGCCCCCATGAACTTCTGCCGCTGCTATGTCAGCGTAGCTGTGCAGAATGGGTGCATTTACGCCTTTGGAGGCTTTGATGGAGTAGCTTACTATAATACTGTTGAGTGCTACAAGCCTGAGACTGACCGCTGGACCATGGTGGCTCCCATGCGTGCAAAGAGGTGTGGGGCCAGTGCCACAACTCTAAATGGCAAGGTGGGTGAAGCAGAGATAACTGAAACAGGCGGTAACTGAAAGAGAGACATTGTCACTTTATCCTGATAATCAGACTGAATTTCCATGTTGTTTTAACTTCATTATTCAGTCTGACATCATGTCCATGTTAGCTTTTTCCTTCATGTTGGAGAGAGAGGTTATTTTATTTATGCTAGACTAATGAACCTGATGCAATATTGTGTTCCAGTGATCAAAGTCAACAGAATACTAGTCTCGCATTGCCAGACCTTGCTCCACAGCGCTGTTTTTGTTTGTTTGTTTTATTTGGATCCCCATTAGCTTCAGCATCAGCTAAAAAGCTATTCTTCCTGGGGTCCTACAATCTATCATGTGACAATACAATTTACAATATTATATAACACACAATACACAAGACATTACTTCACATTACACAACATTTGAAAATACAAATGATATTTTACAGTTAACACAGTAATCACACAACATAAATAAATAAAGAAATTAAATAAAAATTACACTACTCCGAATAGATCCATTTTAAAGATAATATGTAACGAAAAAGCCCTATATCGAAATCTTTTTTAATTTAATATTAAGTATTGAATTCTCTTTGAAGGTAATATATCTTAAGTGATTTTTTAAATCCATATTGAGTATTTTGTTGTTTGATAACGTTTGGGAGAGAGTTCCATTCACACATTGCTCTATACCTAACTGAACGTTGAATTGATTTGGTTTTCACTTTAGGTAAAATAAAACTACCTCCTACTGTGGAGTAAGGTCTGGCTACAACACATATACATTCTGGGATAGGAGAAATAAACTCTCTGGGTTCTTTGCATTTCTTTAAACCAGGGGTATCAAACTCATTTTCCCAGAGGGCCACACTGGAGAAAGAGAATCCCACCAAGGGCCAGACATGGAGAGATTATTGACGTGCTTTTGTTACTGCATATCACTACTCTTTAACATTTTGGGAGCTTTTTTCTTCATTTTTGTTGTTTATGTTCCGACATAGTGTGGATTTTCTCAGACATTTCTCACCTTTTTGTAAATTTGTTGCTTTTTCCGACATTTTTGTTGACATGAAGTCCTACGAAAGTCATCAAAAGAGTTCGTTAGCCATCGTAGAATTTAGCAAATCAAGCAAAACAAAGATAAATTTATTTAACAACCTGTTTCTCAGCCTGAATATGAAAACTCTCTCTCTGCTTCTTCTGGGGGAATTTCTGAGTCTCCGAGTTGGCAAATCTGCCCAAATTCTGCTCTGAATGTCAGGTAAAAAAACACTTTCCTGTGTTTTTGGCTTGGCGCACAACTAGGAGGGCCAACATTTATTGTGAACCCAAATTGGTATGCGGGCCAGATCTAAATCTGTAAGTGGCTCTGCAAACTAGTCTCGGGTAGGAGCTTGTTTTGGTGGAACATTTGCACCCTGCAAAAGAAAGCGTCACATAAAATATTGAATGAAGTTAACTGTTGACACAATACAGTACCGTGAGCTATTTAAATTAACTGATACATGGTTAAACTTAATCTGCTCTTACCAGTGTATCGCCGTGTGTACTTCGTCCACAGCACTGGCTAATGCACATGTGTCAAACTCCAGGCCTGTGGGCCAAATCTGGCCCCTCACAGATTATGATGCGGTCCGCACATCAATTTAGGGTCACAATAAACTTTGGCCCGTCTAGTTTGTGTCACATTTTCTGAAGTTTTTATCACTTTTGCAGACGCTTTTGGTGCCTTTCTTTCCGACGTTTTTGCCACTTTTTCCGACATTTTTGGGGTCTTTTCTGGCATTTCTTTCCAATGTTTTTGCTGCTTTTTTCAACCTTTCTTGTCACCTTTTTCTTTGATGGCTAAAGCCCTATTCACACGGGATAAGTATTACCTGGTGACCTCCAGTCATTTGTAATAATTGCGGAGGTTGTCTGTGATCTTAATCCAGTGCGAATCGGTCATGTCTGTAATTTGTAAAGTAATAATTCCCCCGCAAATGACCTTCCATATTTCACCGAAAACGGAGGTCCTGTGATAATATTAGTCCCGTGCGAATCGGCATCTCTGATTTGTCCAGGATTTGGCGGGGCTTTTTTGTTTTTTTCAAGGTACCTATTTCCTTCTTTTGCGCCTTTTTATCCATCTTTTATCCAACCTTTCTTTACACTTGGTCCAATCTCCAAACTCCTGTATAGACGGGCACCGGAGGACGAGGTCTCGGTAAATATTTTCCCAAACGGTGTGGTTGTGCACCATTTGTTGTCAGATTGCCTTTGATAACGTGGTTCACCCCAAAAATCGATTAAAAAGAGTGTCTCCTCACGCGTCCAATGTCGACTTTTCTTCTTCGCACTAGCAGCCATGTTGAGAAGCGTAAACAAGGAAGTAGATGTACAAAGTCTTCACGTCACATCTGGGTTCAGGCTTCCAGGAGATATGTTAGTAAATTCGAGTAAAATCACAGGCTTCGCTTATTATTGATGATAAATGATGAATGCGCCAGATGAAAATCAGACGTGGGTGGGTAATTTATAATTCACACGAGGTCCCTAGATAATACTTATCCCGTGCGAATAGGGCTTAAGTTACTTTTTTGGGGCTTTACAGTACAGGCCAAAAGTTTGGACACCTTCTCATTCAATGTGTTCCTTTATTTTCATGACTATTTACATTGTAGATTCTCACTGAAGGCATCAAAACTATGAATGAACACATATGGAATTATGTACTTAACAAAAAAGTGTGAAATAACTGAAAACATGTCTTATATTTTAGATTCTTCAAAGTAGCCACCCTTTGCTTTTTATGATAACTCTGCAAACCCTTGGTGTTCTCTCAATGAGCTTCATGAGGTAGTCACCTGAAATGGTTTTACCTTCACAGGTGTGCTTTGTCAGGGTTCATTAGTGGAAGTTTTTCCTTTATTAATAAAAAAGCAAAGGGTGGCTACTTTGAAGAATCTAAAATATAAGACATGTTTTCAGTTATTTCACACTTTTTTGTTAAGTACATAATTCCATATGTGTTCATTCACAGTTTTGATGCCTTTGTAAAATAAATATAAATAAAAAAATAAAAAGGAAACGCATTGAATGAGAAGGTGTGTCCAAACTTTTGGCCTGTACTGTATGTCGCCTAAAACTGTGAGTGAGAAGACTATATGAAACACGCAATAAGACAAAGATGTTTGACTTTTTCGATTAAATAAAAGCATGTCAATAAACCCTACGTGTCTGGTCATGTTAATGTGATTCTTATTTTCCAGTGTGGCCCTCTGGGAAACTGAGCTTGACACCCCTGGTCTAATGTAACTGTCCCAAACCTGTCTGCAGGTCTACATTTGCGGAGGTTTTAATGGGCATCGCAGCATCTCCTCAGCTGAATGCTACGACCCAGACACCAACCAGTGGACCATGATCGCCTCCATGAGGAGCAGCCGAAGTGGCCTAGGGGTCGCTGCCTACAGAGACCGCATCTATGCAGTAAGTGTGTGGCATTTATATGTAGCTCAAAGGTTAGGTTGTATGCCATGTTAGTGGTGACTGGAGTGTCACTGTGCAGTACCGAACGTACCGTATTACCGCCTGATGAACGTTACCGTGAACTCCTTCATCCTGGTGTCTGTGAACGCCACGCTCTCTCAGTTTAACTTCGTCCAATAGGGCGCCAGATTTCTATAGAGCCTTCCAGGCCAAAACCACGGCTAAAACACACCGTAAACAGGCCTTCATATGTAGCGGAAAAAACACCC
The DNA here is from genome assembly GCF_010015445.1 of Perca fluviatilis. Taxonomy (NCBI): domain Eukaryota; kingdom Metazoa; phylum Chordata; class Actinopteri; order Perciformes; family Percidae; genus Perca; species Perca fluviatilis. Next base: position 370,067 of record NC_053115.1, on the reverse strand, counting down.
AATCTGGCAACACCAAGGGGGTAAGCTTCGCTTCAGAAGTGGAACCTCCCATGGCGCCATTTTGATGCTAACAAGCCATCACCTCCCGTTAGCATCCCATTGACTCCCATTCATTCTGACGTCACTTTGACAGAGAATAACTTTACATCTGAAGAGTTTAAAGACTCTATTTGTCCGTTGTTTATCTCTAAAGAAACACGACAATGTATAAAAGGCTCCATTACCTTGTACCTCACATTATGGCTCCGTAGCAGACGCTTTTATGTATTCTGAACGAGCCGCCATGACAGTCTGGCTTTGAATTTCCGGAGAAACCAGACCCACGTGACGCGTTCGTCCAATCAGCTGCCGGTTTTCATGTTTTTGGGCGACAATACAGATTAGCGCCGCCTGCTGTTATGGAGACGTATTACGTCTCGTCTCTTCGGTGAGTTCTGAGGAACTTTTTGGACCAACTCGGGGAGACTGATCAGTCACACTGGCTCTACTGGCCATCTTGTTGGTGTGTAACCGGCTTTAATCTACTGAAACACTCACATTTCCCCCTTTCTGTCAGGATGCGGCTGTGACTCTTGTGGCCCTTTTGTGTATTGTGTTGTGATTTGTGCTTGTTGCTGTGTTCCATGTGTTCTGTGAGTACCTGTCTGTCATGTGTCTTTGTCTCCGCCCATCCCCTTATATGGTCTGCACTTCCTGTCTCGTTAGTATCCCTCCGTTTCTACTCTCACCTGTTCCTCGTTAACTGTCTCGTCCAATCCTCTGTCTTTCTGTTCATTGGTCTGTGTATTTCTACACCCCTGTGTTCCTTTGTCTCTTGTCGGTTCGTCCTCCTTTCTCACCACTAAGGTCTATATAAAAGAGACTTCAGATACAGTATTAGGGGACCACTAAGGTCTATATAAAAGATACTTCAGATACAGTATTAGGGGACCACTAAGGTCTATATAAAAGAAACTTCAGATACAGTATTAGGGGACCACTAAGGCCTATATAAAAGAAACTTCAGATACAGTATTAGGGGACCACTAAGGCCTATATAAAAGAGACTTCAGATACAGTATTAGGGGACCACTAAGGTCTATATAAAAGAGACTTCAGATACAGTATTAGGGGACCACTAAGGCCTATATAAAAGCATCCAAAGAGCACCATGTCATGGGACCTTTAATCTACTGAAACACTCACATTTCCCCCTTTCTCTCCCAGGTTGGTGGCACCTTTAGCGGGAACTCCCACCTGCGTAGTGCTGAGGCCTACAACCCTCAGACCAACAGGTGGACCCCCGTACCGTCCATGCACAAACCCCGCAGCTACTTCGGCAGCGCGGTGGTGGACGACCGGCTCTTTGTGGTCGGAGGATGCAGCAGCTCCACCTCCATGTTAGACGTGGAGTACTACGACGAGGAGGCAGGTATATGGCTCGGTGCCGCTGACATCGAGATGCCCCTCAGCGGCCTGAGCTGCTGTGTGCTGCACGGGCTCCCCGAATTAGTGGAAAACCTGTTCTCTCGTGGGTCCCTGATGCTCCCCAACAGGGAGGAACCTGCCGAAGCATCCACTGACTCTCAGCTCAGTCCAGACACGTCATCTATTGTGGCATTTTAAATAAATAAAATTATTGCCCCTTTTTAAAAGAAGAAGTGTTATTTTCATATGTTATGCAGGCTATATTCAATGTTTTATTTATACTTTTACCTATAGGCCTATTTATATTATGTATACAGTTTTCTAAATCAGTATGAGTAATTAACAGGTCACTGCTATATGTTAAATAATTTGGAGTTGCACTTCTGCAATTATTTTTGCACATATTGACAGAAATATGCACAATTATTCAACTTCAAAGGGCAGTGGTGGCCTATGGGGTTAAGGAAGCGAGCTTGGGACTGGGAAATCGCCGGTTCAATCCCCAGACCAGCAGGATAAAATCTGGGTGGAGAAAGTGAAAGGCCAGCACTTGTCCCCTCCATCGTTACCACTACTGAGGTGCCCTTGAGCAAGGCCCTTAACCCCAACTGCTCCAGTGGAGCTGCTCAGTGGCCAGCAGACCAGACTGTGGTGATACTGGGCAGCTTCCAGTATGAATGTGATCAGATCAGACTGTGGTGGTACTGGGCAGCTTCCAGTATGAATGTGATCAGATCAGACTGTGGTGGTACTGGGCAGCTTCCAGTATGAATGTGATCAGATCAGACTGTGGTGGTACTGGGCAGCTTCCAGTATGAATGTGATCAGATCAGACTGTGGTGGTACTGGGCAGCTTCCAGTATGAATGTGATCAGATCAGACTGTGGTTGTACTGGGCAGCTTCCATATAAATAAATTCCAAAAATATAATAGTGAATAAACTATTATAATACACATCTTAAATCTTGGAATAGGGACAATTACAATTGTAATCATACATATATTTTATACTGTAATTAAGTTGAGGATTAGATGAGGTGAGCAACATATTGTCTGTTTGAGGGTATATTCATATTGTTTTAAAATTTCTGCTGTATTTATTACATTGCTACTGTATTTATTAGATTTATAGTGTATTTTTATAGATTTTTGTATTTTAGGGTGCCTGTTAAGACCTGGCTAAGGGACAACAGATGTAAACTAGCACTTGTAGCTAACTCTGGCTTGTTTACAGCAAGTAATTTGTCTGTTGATCAATGAGCATTGTCCCTATCAAATAAATAAATTAATTCAATAAATAAATATCAAAAAAATTAAAAAAATATAATAATGAATATCAAATAATACCTTCTTCAATTCAATTCAATGTATTTATAGTATCAAATCATAACAACAGTTATCTTTACAAACAACATACTGAACATAGCTTATATCCCACCAAAAGGCCACAAAAAAGTATTTTATAATATAAAATGCCATTAGCCTAATTTTTCCAAATGTCTTAAAGGTGCTGTAGGTAGGATTTTTTTTTTGCCAAAAAATTTGAACATTGAGAACTTCTCAGTCCCTCCCTCCTTTCTGCTAAAGCCCAAAATGGTCTCCTAAGCCCCTCCCCCCACAAGGGAGAATGAATGCGTGTGCATTAGCAGTGATTGACACGCAGTTAGAAAAACACACACACACACACACACACACACACACACACACACACACACACACACACACACACACACACACAGTTTATTTTCATGACCTGCTTCATGTAGTTCTACTGGAACATAGGGTCAGTTTCAGCAGATATGACAGAAAGGTAGTTTTATAAGTCGTACCTACTGCACCTTTAATGAATACAAGCTATAAACAATGCTTATCCCATGCAAACTAAGCACACCGACCGCCATTATGGCTCTGAGTTGTACTCGAATCCATTGCAAGGGCGATCCTCGTAAGAGCCCAAATGGCGCCGTTTCCCCTTTAAAAAAGAAACCAATCATATTCGTGGATTTTCTTCTTATCCAATCAAAATCGATGTGGAGGGCGGGACCTGCGGAGCTAGGAGGAGCTGTTTCAGGGTGTTGTGAAGTCGTTTAGCCAAGACATCTTGAGTGGGAGTTGTCAGGATCGATTTGTTGTGCGTTTTGCCCGTCGATTCGCACCGATTACGACCGCGCCAGCCGTAGCCATGCCCGGGATAGAGAAGCTACCGATAGAGGAGACGCTGGAGGACAGTCCGCAGGTAACGTCTCTCCTCTCTGGAGCCTTCAGCTAGCATGCTAACGTTAGCCACTTGCACGGCTAGGCTAGGCTAGGCTAGGCTAACTGTCTTTGTAGGCTCTCAGTGTTTGCCAACAACCAGCGAAGAGATTCCAGGTTCAAAGCAGCATGCTAACCACTAACGGCTTAGCTAATCAATGCTGTAAAGCGGACTGTTTAAACCGGACAGTCCAGCTGTGCATCGACATCAGACTGTGACTGCTATACCGATCAGCTGATGGGAGGTCCCGTCAAAAAGTCAAGTGTCTGTTTACACAGGAATGACCTAGTTAGATGACTTAGTTAGCCGGCTACTTCCTTAGCCTCTTGACTAGCTGCCTTAATGTATACTTTATTAATCCCGCAAGGTGAAATTACAATGTTTTCACACAGGCCTGAATGACACACACATGCTCAGTACCTCTACATGCACTAATGGAGAGATGTCAGAGTGAAGGGGGGGGGGGGGGCTGCCCATGGAAAGGCAGCCCGAGCAGTGCCTTGCTCAAGAGCACCTTGGCGGCTTATTGATAACTGCTAACCGTATGGCTAAACAGCAGTGTCATTTTTGTTAGACGTGAGAGTCACACACAGGGCAGAAAGCTGTGTGTCTGTGTCTGTGTGTGTGTGTGTGTGTGTGTGTGTGTGTGTGTGTGTGTGTGTGTGCTGTATCAAATCCAGGTCAAAACACTTGCTGTGACATCACTGAGTGGGGTGTGGCCAGAGTTTGAGACACCTGAAAGTTTCAGTCTGTAGATATTGTTCAGATCTTTTCATTTAGTGCATCTGTAATCAGGAAGCAAGTTCCACTTCTAGTCTGTCTCTCTTAGGCTACACTGTGTGTGTGTGTGTGTGAAGCGTGCATATGTGTGTGCATGTGTGTTTTTTGTGTGTGTGTGTATGCATCTGTGTCTGTGTGTATGCATCTGTCTGTGTGTGTGCGTGTGTGTATGCATGTGTGTATGCATCTGTGTCTGTATGTGTGTATGCATGTGTGTGTGTTTTTTTTGTGTGTGTGTGTGTGTGTGTGTGTATGCATCTGTGTCTGTGTGTATGCATGTGTCTGTGTGTGTGCGTGTGTGCATGCATGTGTGTATGCATCTGTGACTGTGTGTGTGTGTGTGTGTGTGTGTGTGTGTGTGTGTGTGTGTCTATGTGAGTGTAGGTAGGTTATTAGAAATGTTACATTTGCCAACCCTACCACCTTAACTAACATATTTTCTACGGGAACACACTGCACTTGCAAAATATAATGTGAAAAATATTCTCGATTACATTGTGTTTGTTATTGTTAGGAGCTGAAATCGCAATAAAAATGTTATTAATTGCACAGCCCTAGTACAGAACGTTGAGACCACAAGAGTGTAATACACCAACACTGATCTCTCTTTGTGATGCTGGCCTCTCACACCAACTACCCAGCCACCTGGAATACACTTAGTTTGTTTTTAATTTCTTACAATGACAGATGAGCTTGCTGGCAAGCCAAAGGCAGAAAGTGCAGTGGAGACACACCTTGAAAACAGTACTATTGTACTGTGTGGATGGGTAACAGGTGTAGATTTACATAGATAGGTGTGGGGTTTGGTTTTTGGCAGTTACACAAAGGATAATTTGGGTCACATGATTAACGCTGGCTTCATTTTCACCAGTTTTTATTTTGTGTTTTGGTACGTAGACGCGCTCCTTGCTGGGAGTGTTTGAGGAAGACACTGCAGCGATGTCCAGCTACTGTTCACAGCTCTATCAGGCCATGCAGAGGATCTATGATGCACAGGTACACACTCACTCACACACACACACACACACATAGATACGCACACACACACACATAGATACACACGCACACACATACACACACACACACACACACACAGACAAGCGCACACACACACACACACACACACACACATAGATACACACAAGCAACACACACACACACACACATAGATACACACTCACACACACACACACACACACACACACATACACACACACACACACACACACACACACATAGATACACACGCACACACACACACACACTCCACACACACACACACACATACACACACACACACATATACCACACCTAACACACACAACACACACACAACACACACACACACACACACACCCTCTACACACTCACACTCACACACACACACTCACACACACACACACACTCACACACACACACACAAACACACACACACACACACTCACACACCGAGACTCACACACACTTACAGTCATACATAAACACTCTCAGTCATACACTCACACACTCACTAACACACACACACACACACACACACCACACACACACACACTCTCACACACACACACACACACACACACACACACACACACACACACACACACACACACACACACACACACACACACACACACACACACACACACACGCACTCTCTCTCTCTCTCTCTCTCTCACACTCACACACTCACACACCGAGACTCACACACACTCTCAGTCATACACTCACACACACACACACACACACACTCACACTCACACACACACACTCTCTCACACACACACACACACACTCACACACACACACACACACACACACACACACACACACACACACACACACACACACACACACACACACACACACACAGACACGTACGTTTCTAGAGCTGCAAAGATGAATATAATAATCGATTATTATTCTCTGATTCCAGCGTGTTAAATGTGAATATTGTTCTAGTGTCTTCTCTCCTCTGGGACAGGAAACTGAATATTTTCGAGTTGTGGACAAAACAGGACATTTGAGGGACGTCATCTTGGGCACTGATCTACATTTCACAGACCAAACTAATCGATTAATCAAGAAAATAATTTGATTATTATTATTATTATTATTATTATTATTATTAACGAAAATAATCGTTAGTTGCAGCAGTACATGATTCACAGGTGTAGTACCACTGGCTTTGCAGGTATAGACAGGACATACAGGAACGTTAATAAGTGGCTGCTGATTGGATAGTGTGTCTGTCCTGTTTTCTCTTTCAGAATGAGCTCAGTGCTGCGACCCACCTGACCTCCAGACTGCTGAAAGAGTACGACAAACAGGTAGGCCAGGTCATACCAGCCCCCGAGCTCCTGGAGCTAGCCGCTAAACATTAGCCTTCTAACAGAAGCCACTTCTGTTATAACACTAGCTACAGGCCACATAGGCCTGACATGCAGCGTGTCCAACGAATAAAATGTCTGCTCTCTGTGTGTTGCCGTACTCAAACTGTATTATGCTTTTAGGCGTTTCCCCTTTCCTTTAGTGTGTTATATATCTTTTTTGTGCATGTAATAGGTTTCCAAACTGAAAAAGCCCAAAGGGACTTACCATCTCCAACAGAAAACACTGTTCACAAACTGCTCCAAACAGCTCTATTGTAGTCCAGCCTTTACTTCAGAGACTAATGTTATAATGCTCACCTAGCTGCTCCTTACCTAGGTACTGTCAGGGCCCTCATACTCTGCTTCTGACTGGCTAGTAGTCCTTATAGGTACTGTCAGGGCACGCCCTCATACTCTGCTTCTGACTGGCTAGTAGTCCTTACCTAGGTACTGTCAGGGCACGCCCTCATACTCTGCTTCTGACTGGCTAGTAGCCACATAGCTACTGTAAGCAAGGA
>NC_053115.1:355239-357739 GCF_010015445.1 Perca fluviatilis | reverse complement strand
AGGATTGACCGTGTAGAGCCCTATAGGTTATGGTGAGGATTGACCGTACGTTAGATGTTGGTGGTTGGTGGTGAGGATTTAGGTGAAATGGTGAGGATTGACCGTAGAGCCCTATAGGTTATGGTGAGAATTGACCCTGTAGAGCCCTATAGGTTATGGTGAGGATTGACCGTGTAGAGCCCTATAGGTTATGGTGAGAATTGACCGTGTAGAGCCCTATAGGTTATGGTGAGGATTGACCGTATAGAGCCCTATAGGTTATGGTGAGGATTGACCGTGTAGAGCCCTATAGGTTATGGTGAGGATTGACCGTGTAGAGCCCTATAGGTTATGGTGAGGATTGACCGTGTAGAGCCCTATAGGTTATGGTGAGGATTGACCGTGTAGAGCCCTATAGGTTATGGTGAGGATTGACCGTGTAGAGCCCTATAGGTTATGGTGAGGATTGACCGTGTAGAGCCCTATAGGTTATGGTGAGGATTGACCGTGTAGAGCCCTATAGGGGTATGTGAGGATTGACCGTTAGTAGAGCCCTATAGGTTATGGTGAGGATTGACCGTGTAGAGCCCTATAGGTTATGGTGAGGATTGACCGTGTAGAGCCCTATAGGTTATGGTGAGAATTGACCGTGTAGAGCCCTATAGGTTATGGTGAGAATTGATCGTGTAGAGCCCTATAGGTTATGGTGAGAATTGATCGTGTAGAGCCCTATAGGTTATGGTGAGGATCGACCGTGTAGAGCCCTATAGGTTATGGTGAGGATCGACCGTGTAGAGCCCTATAGGTTATGGTGAGGATTGACCGTATAGAGCCCTATAGGTTATGGTGAGGATTTTGAATTGGATCCTGTAGGTTACAGGGAGCCAGTGAAGGGAGTAGAGCACACCCTCATATCATTTTATGTTCACAATATATTTAAAACCAAAAAGAGAAAGGAAAGAAGACGGGAAACTGTTTTACAGACTGCAGTTGTGCGACACTCAAAGCAGAATTTGGCCGATTTGCCGACTTATTTCAATACAAACACAGGCTGATCAGAAAGCACTGACAGTCACAACCTTTTCCAGGATTTTCGGAAATATAAGGGGACCAGTGAGCGGCCCCTCCCCAAATGGCATAGCCCTGGTCGGCCTATGACGTAAAGCCATCGAACACCTCTCTTTTACTTCCTCACGTTTGGAAGTCGATCGGTAACGTTAGCAGACAGTGTGTGTGTGTGTGTGTGTGTGTGTGTGTGTGTGTGAGTCTAATGATGGAAAGCCAAATGAGAAAAGGGGAAAGGTGGCGCTGAGATGGTCAGACTCAAAAGGAAAGAAAGGGATCGTGTTGCTGTGCTGTGTGTTGTTCATTCATTCACCATCCCAAACATTCATCGTTCATTCAGCTGCCATCTCTGACAGAGATGTAACACCTGAGCTAAAAGAACAACGTGTGCAGATCTCTGTGTTATGATTTGGCTGGCTCCAGATTGCCTGCACGTTTAGCCATGCTAGGAAGATCTCACCTTTTATTTATAATGGTTAAAGTCAAAGTCTCTTTATTAGTCTCCCTAAGGAGAAATTCGTTTTGGACACTGGGAGAAATTGCTGCAAGAGTAACAACAGAGACACCCCTCAAACACAGGGTTAAAACAGTTAGAAACACAAATGTACATTGAACATGTAGGCTAATGAAATAGCTGTGCAAATTTACAAATTACCATTTTCTAAAGGCTGCTAGTAAAAAAAAAAAACAAACATTAAGTTATCCATTTATAAATATAAATATCCTTACAATCCATTGTAAGGATATTTATATTGCAGCCTATCTTTGTCTTCATTTAGTTGCTGCTTTATGTTCCTTTTCTAACATGAAAGATTATTGAAAAATGTGTTTTGCCACCAAAGTGTCTTACCTAGCGGTGTCTGTCTGCAGATCATGACGTAGCCATCAACAGATACAGCCGCCTGTCCAAGAAGAGGGACAACGACAAGGTAAGAAACCCTCCCGTTAGGTTTATCACTCAGTACTTCCATACTAAGGCTGCGTCTCATTTCTCTGTCTTACCCCTTCCCCTTGACCCTTCCCCTTAGTTTTGTGCGTTCACGTGAGAGTAAGGGCTGTCCCAATACTCATTTTGATCAAGGTGAAGGGCTATATACCCCTTAGAGCCAAGTACAGAAATATTTATTGTGAACAGACCTAAGTACGTATGATGATGTAACCAAGTGGCGTCTCATTTCATAGGGGTATGTTTTCACCCCTACCCCTTACCCCTTGTTTCGAGGGACAAGGGGTAAGATGAGAAATGAGATTCAGCCTAAGCTTCTAGATCAGTAGTTCTCAAACTTTTTTCAATAATGTACCCCCTGGGAAATATTCTCTGAGCCAAGGACCCCCCTACCCCCCCCAAAGCATTTTTTGGTAGAAAAAAACAGGCTATATAAAGAGGTACATTACAGCACAGCAGCACCACTGTCTGATTAACTAAACAACAGCTTTGTAACTGAAAGACACTTAA
>NC_053115.1:282739-350239 GCF_010015445.1 Perca fluviatilis | reverse complement strand
TAGTGGTCCCCTAATACTGTATCTGAAGTCTCTTTTATATAGACCTTAGTGGTCCCCTAATACTGTATTTGAAGTCTCTTTTATATAGACCTTAGTGGTCCCCTAATACTGTATCTGAAGTCTCTTTTATATAGACCTTAGTGGTCCCCTAATTCTGTATCTGAAGTCTCTTTTATATAGGCCTTAGTGGTCCCTAATACTGTATCTGAAGTCTCTTTTATATAGACCTTAGTGGTCCCCTAATACTGTATCTGAAGTCTCTTTTATATAGGCCTTAGTGGTCCCTAATACTGTATCTGAAGTCTCTTTTATATAGACCTTAGTGGTCCCCTAATACTGTATCTGAAGTCTCTTTTATATAGACCTTAGTGGTCCCCTAATACTGTATCTGAAGTCTCTTTTATATAGACCTTAGTGGTCCCCTAATACTGTATCTGAAGTCTCTTTTATATAGACCTTAGTGGTCCCCTAATACTGTATCTGAAGTCTCTTTTATATAGACCTTAGTGGTCCCCTAATACTGTATTTGAAGTATCTTTTATATAGGCCTTAGTGGTCCCCTAATACTGTATTTGAAGTATCTTTTATATAGACCTTAGTGGTCCCCTAATTCTGTATCTGAAGTCTCTTTTATATAGGCCTTAGTGGTCCCTAATACTGTATCTGAAGTCTCTTTTATATAGACCTTAGTGGTCCCCTAATACTGTATCTGAAGTCTCTTTTATATAGACCTTAGTGGTCCCCTAATACTGTATTTGAAGTATCTTTTATATAGGCCTTAGTGGTCCCCTAATACTGTATTTGAAGTATCTTTTATATAGACCTTAGTGGTCCCCTAATACTGTATCTGAAGTCTCTTATATAGACCTTAGTGGTCCCCTAATACTGTATCTGAAGTCTCTTTTATATAGACCTTAGTGGTCCCCTAATACTGTATCTGAAGTCTCTTTTATATAGACTTTAGTGGTCCCCTAATACCATAATAGCCATGATGTCTCTCTCTCTCTCTCTCTCATGGGTGGGCCAAATTCTCTGGGCGGGCAAAGCAGAGAAAGGGGAGGTAACCTTTCCCCTTGTGACCTCATTAGGAGCAGATTCCTGATTGGTCCATCTGAGCTTTCATTTTCTCAAAGGCAGAGCAGGATACCCAGGGCTCGGTTTACACCTATCACCATTTCTAGCCACTGGGAACTCATATGTTAAAAACAACTCATAAAGTGAAATTTTAATGCCGTGGGACCTTTAACCTTTTTTTTCTCGTTTTGTGTTCTCAGAGTGGTGACGCTGCAGTCGGAGAGCAGGAAGGACTGCGAAGAGGTAAAATGTTATGATGTCATGTGACCTGCTCGGTATTACCTGTCAGTTGTCTGTTGTCTCCTCATGCCGTCTTCTGTGCTGCTTCCTCCTCCAGTGGATCTCCACCATCAACAACATCTCCAAAAGGATCTACCTGAGTGAGAACGCAGAGGTCTGTGTCCTGCTTCCCTCGTTAACTTTCATTTACCTGGTCACAGATGATCACCGTGGAGATTTTGGCAGCTATCTTTAAGGGCCGTACACACACCGGGACGAATATCGGCGCTGACTATGAGCCGAGTGAACGTGCATATTCATTCCCTGACATTAGATGGCGCTTAATGTAAAACAGCACACAAACGATGGTGATTGTCAAACGTTTGTGGGAAAAAGTTACAAGCCTATGTACATGAAAGACAATTAAAGCTGCAGTAGGTAAGATTGTGAAGAGCCAAGACTTTGCCAACAAATCGACAACTTCTCAGTCCCTCCCCCCCTTTCTGCTGCAGCCCAAACTGTCTCCTAAGCCCCTCCCCCCCTTTCTGCTGCAGCCCAAACTGTCTCCTAAGCCCCTCCCCCCTTTCTGCTGCAGCCCAAACCGTCTCCTAAGCCCCTCCCCCCTTTCTGCTGCAGCCCAAACCGTCTCCTAAGCCCCTCCCCCTTTCTGCTGCAGCCCAAACCATCTCCTAAGCCCCTCCCCCCCTTTCTGCTGCAGCCCAAACCGTCTCCTAAGCCCCTCCCCCCACAAGGGAGTTTGACAGAACTGCCGGCATGTCAGACAACATGTTCAATAACTAAACGCTAACACAATGTTTACTCACCAACAGTAAAACGATGCTAACTAGCAGGCTACCGTTAGCCATTTCAGCATCACATCAGACCGACCACTGTGCTAACGTTACTATCATCCATAGATATCCTCACCATCGTAGCTTTGAGGACTTCTGACTGCTAATAACCAAGTGAAAGATAAATCACTCATGGTAATTATGTTACCTGTCGAGAGGAAATGTGGCTACATCTGCATCGTTCTTCAGATCTTTAAAATCCTGGAGCTCACGCCACCTCTGAAAAGCCTCTCCAATATTAGCGGAGTTTGGGGAAACCTTTCTGCAGCTCGTGCACGGGAGAAGGGGGAGGGGAGAACGCTATATATTCGTGTACGTGCCTGAGCAGTGATTGACAGGCAGATAGACCCCACCCCCTGTGGCCCTGATTGGTGCATCTGAACAGGGAGCTGTGGAATTTTGCCAAAGGCACTACAGGCTGTAGGAGGAGCTGTTTTTATTTTATTTTACATAATTCATGTAGTTCTACTGTAACATAGGGTCAGTTTCAGCAAATATGACAGAAAGTTAGTTTTATAAGACTTACCTACTGCACCTTTAAGTGAAATGAAACTCAACATCAAGGCCCATTTGCTCTGCAATACCACTCCATGGCAGTTATCTTTTTTTTTTTTTTGTCAAGAGGGTTCCTCCTCCACGCAGCAGCCGCAGGTTCGACTCCGACCTGCATCCCTTTGCTGCATGTCATTCCCCCCTCTCTCTCCCCTTTCATGTCTTCATCTGTCCTGTGGAAATAAAGGCCTAAAAATGCCCCCAAAAAATTATCTTTAGAAACTTTTCCTATTCTATTTTGCCTGGAAACGTTTCCAACACGCTTGCGTGTCGCTTGAAATAGGCGCCGGTCCTATTTCTAGCACGCCACGCCTGAGACGTGCGTGTCTCGCAGGCAGTGTGCGCGCTCTAACCTGTTACCATGGGAACCCAAATATAAACGGACACGCCACGCAGCCAGTGTGTAGCCGGCCTCAGGATTGTAGTCTCTAACTAAAAGCTCTATCTCTGTAGGGATCCTTTCCATAATGTTGTCAGACACTTAGAATAATAATCTGAGTTAGTCAGTGGCCTTTCAGTGGACAGAAATTGTATATATGATTACATTTGCTGCTGCCAGTTGAGCTCAATACTGGACCAATTCCAAATATTTTCGTTCATATTAGTAACTTAGACACCAATGCATGGGAAAATAGGGTCTGGGTTAAAAACCAAAATGAGCCTTTAATGCCCAATGTTTTGAATGTTTATTGAAGAAAATATGGCTGGAAAGTTTGGCTGTCCACATACTTTTGGCCTTGTAGTGTATCTTAGTCAAATATCGACTGACGGTACTTTCTTCCTATTGGCAGGAGCTTGCAGCCAGAGTGAACCAATCGGCTCTTGAAGCCGTGACGCCATCTCCGTCCTTCCAGCAGAGACACGAGAGCATGAGACCCAGCAGGTGTGTGTGTGTGTGTGTGTGTGTGTGTGTGTGTGTGTGTGTGTGTGTGTGTGTGTGTGTGTGTGTGTGTGTGTGTGTGTGTGTGTGTGTGTGTGTGTGTGTGTGTGTGTGTGTGTGTGTGTGTGTGTGTGTGTGTGTGTGTGTGTGTGTGTGGGCTTGTTTAACTATATTCGTGGGGTCCAAAAAATGGGAGTCCAGTATACTTGTGGGGTCCCGACAGCTTTGTGGGGCCAAAATGCTGAACCCCACAAGTTCAAAGGGCTGTTTGAGGGTTAAGACTTGGTTTTAGGATTAGGGATAGAATTAGGTTATGGTTAAGGTTAGGGTAAGGGTTAAGGTTAGGCATTTAGTTGTGATGGTTAAGGTTAGGGTAAGGGTTAAGGTTAGGCATTTAGTTGTGATGGTTAAGGTTAGGGTAAGGGTTAAGGTTAGGCATTTAGTTGTGATGGTTAAGGTTAGGGTAAGGGTTAAGGTTAGGCATTTAGTGGTGATGGTTAAGGTGAGGGTAAGGGTTAAGGTTAGGCATTTAGTGGTGATGGTTAAGGTTAGGGTAAGGGTTAAGGTTAGACATTTAGTTGTGATGGTTAAGGTTAGGGTAAGGGTTAAGGTTAGGCATTTAGTGGTGATGGTTAAGGTGAGGGTAAGGGTTAAGGTTAGACATTTAGTGGTGATGGTTAAGGTTAGGGTAAGGGTTAAGGTTAGGCATTTAGTGGTGATGGTTAAGGTTAGGGTAAGGGTTAAGGTTAGGCATTTAGTGGTGATGGTTAAGGTTAGGGTAAGGGTTAAGGTTAGGCATTTAGTTGTGATGGTTAAGGTTAGGGTAAGGGGCTAGGGAATGCATCAGGTCAATGACGGGTCCCCACAAAGGTAGTGCCACAAACGTGTGTGTGTGTGTGTGTGTGTGTGTGTGTGTGTGTGTGTGTGTGTGTGTGTGTGTGTGTGTGTGTGTGTGTGTGTGTGTGTGTGTGTGTGTGTGTGTGTGTGTGTGTGTGTGTGTGTGTGTGTGTGTGTGTGTGTGTGTGTGTGTCATTTACATTCACCTAAAGCGCTACAAGGTTTGATTGACAACCTCATAACCAATCAGCTGCCAGATATAGTGAAGATGAACGCTCGGCCAATCAGATTTCTGTGGGAAAGCTGCACCTTCACCAGTAACCATCCATCTCTTTCTCCCTTCACTCCAGTAAAGGGCGCGTGGGCCGAGCGAGCAGCATCAGCTCTGTGGGCTCTGAGCCGTCCCCTGCCCTTTCCGTGCTCTCATTGGATGCCCTCGTTGCCCCGGAAACACCCATCCAGTTTGACATAATTTCCCCGGTCAGCGAGGAGAACTCAGGACAGAGCAAGACGGCAGTACAGACCAGCAGGTGTGTGTCTGTGTCACAATGAACGCAAATTCTTTTCGATACTTTTGATAATACTGTGCAATTTCATTAATGTGCAATATCTGTATACTGTGCAATATAATTCCTCCACATAGCGTCTTAGAACTGTGCACCTTACCCCCCCCCTGCACTACTTATTTTATTCCATGTTGTTAGATGTTGGCACTGGAAAAAGGAGTTGCTTTTAATCTCGTTGAACATGTGTATAGTGACAATAAAATGCATTCTATCTATCTTCTATCGTTAGACCCTCTTAATGACTTATAAGTATATTCAAATACATTTCTATCTTATGTGTGTGTGTGTGTGTGTGTGTGTGTCTGTCTGTCTGTCTGTATCTGTCTGCGTGCGTGTATGTGTGTGTGTGTCTGTATCTGTCTGTGTGTGTGTTTGTGTGTCTGTGTGTCTGCATGCGTGTGTGTCTCTGTGTGTGTCTGTGTGAGTGTATGTCTGTGTGTGTGAGTGTGTGTCTGTGTGAGTGTGTGTGTGTGTGTCTGTATCTGTGTGTGTGTGTGTGTGTGTGTGTGTGTGTGTCTGTATCTGTCTGTGTGTGTGTTTGTGTGTCTGTGTGTCTGCATGCGTGTGTGTCTCTGTGTGTGTCTGTGTGAGTGTATGTCTGTGTGTGTGAGTGTGTGTCTGTGTGAGTGTGTGTGTGTGTGTCTGTATCTGTGTGTGTGTGCGTGCGTGCGTGTGTCTGTATCTGTCTGTCTGCGTGCGTGCGCGCGTGCGTGTGTCTGTATCTGTCTGTCTGCGTGCGTGCGTGTGTGTATCTGTGTGTCTGCGTGTGTGTCTGTGTGTGTGTGTGTGGTGTTTGTGTGTGTGTGTGTGTGTGTGTGTGTGTGTGTGTGTGTGTGTGTGTGTGTGTGTGTGTGTGTGTGTGTGTGTGTGTGTGTGTGTGTGTGTGTGTGTGTGTGTGTGTGTGTGTGTGTGTGTGTGTGTGTGTGTCCCCACAGAAGGAGTAATCCATTCGGAGAGTCAGGAGACAGCACTTCAGAAGACAGTGAAGGTACCGCTTGTCTGTCGGGTCATGTTATCTAGTCCTAGTGGCGTTCCTGTTT
The DNA here is from genome assembly GCF_010015445.1 of Perca fluviatilis. Classification (NCBI taxonomy): domain Eukaryota; kingdom Metazoa; phylum Chordata; class Actinopteri; order Perciformes; family Percidae; genus Perca; species Perca fluviatilis. The sequence continues at coordinate 344,220 of NC_053115.1, read as the reverse complement.
AGACCGGACTGATTGCTTGGCCTCAGGTGTTGCAGCTTTCTTGAGAACAACTACACACTCAACGCTGCACTTCCTTGGGTCCTGAGCAATAATCCTGCCTCTATCTGTATCTGAAATATAGTATTAGGGGACCACTAAGGTCTATATAAAAGAGACATCAGATACAGTATTAGGGGACCACTAAGGCCTATATAAAAGAGACTTCAGATACAGTATTAGGGGACCACTAAGGCCTATATAAAAGAGACTTCAGATACAGTATTAGGGGACCACTAAGGTCTATATAAAAGAGACATCAGATACAGTATTAGGGGACCACTAAGGCCTATATAAAAGAGACTTCAGATACAGTATTAGGGGACCACTAAGGCCTATATAAAAGCATCCAAAAAGCAGCATGTCACACAGTGGATGTAAGATGTATTGTAAATATATTTGTGTCTGTTGTCCAGACTCGATCCTCCACCAGCTCTTCATCGTTCGCTTCCTGGGCTCCATGGAGGTGCGTAACGCCGAGTCAGCAGACATCATCTCTGAGACCATGAGGCAGATCCTGGCCGCCAGAGCCATCCACAACATCTTCAGGATGACCGAATCACACCTGCTGGTCACCTGTGACTGCCTCAAGTATGACACACACACACACACACACACACACACACACACACACACACACACACACACACACACACACACACACACACACACACAGAGACAGACAGACAGACAGACACATATATACATATATACATACACACACACACACATATTTGTGGGAAATGTGATTTACACACAACCAACAGATTGATTTTAAGAAACATAACATGACTTTTCCATCAAGTAGGACAGAAATCACAAAAGATTGAATTTTAAATGACTAACTGTTTAATTGTGGAAACTTTTTTTTTTCTGTGCAGTTCACATGTTATCTTTGATATCAATGTTTTTTGTTTCAGGCTCATTGATCCTCAGACACAAGTCACTCGACTCAGGGTGAGATGATCTCTGTTTCTCTGCTCAGATAGTTTTAGGTCCTATTCTAACGGTCTGAGCGCAGGGCGTGGCCAGGTGTGTTTAGGGCGTGTCTAAAGCCACTTTTGCTAGTTCGATGGCGGAGAAAAAAAGGGTCTGTGTGCCGGGCGCCTGGTCCTAAAGGGTTGTTCTTAGTGTCTTCATTAATCAGAGGTGTGTATTGGGCGTTACATGCAATCAACCAATCAGAGATCATCTCCCATTCCCTCTAAAAGCCAGGCGCGTTTGGACCTTGGAGCATTGCTGTTATGATGGAGGATTTGCACCCTAATATTTTTATTTGTAATCTTCTGTGTGTGTGTGTGTGTGTGTGTGTGTGTGTGTGTGTGTGTGTGTGTGTGTGTGTGTGTGTGTGTGTGTGTGTGTGTGTGTGTGTGTGTGTGTGTAACAAGCATAGTGTGCACGCGGGCTGTGCACGAGCCTAGGAGCATTTTACTAATGCTCTGTTAAAATAACAATGAAATGCTCGCATTATTGACTTTAGACCAGGTTTTTGTTGGTCAATGGAGCCATCACTTCCCGCTGCCTCAAGATAGCAATACTCCCCAAGAATGCACCTGAACACACTCCCTGTAAGACCAGCACGCCATACAGAATGCACCTGAACACACCTCCCTGTAAGACCAACGCCAGAATGCACCTGAACACACCTCCCTGTAAGACCAGCACGCCAGAATACACCTGAACACACCTCCCTGTAAGACCAGCACGCCCGTACAGAATGCACCTGAACACACCTCCCTGTAAGACCACGCACCCCCAGAATGCACCTGAACACACCTCCCTGTAAGACCAGCACGCCCAAGAAACACCAGAACACACCTCCCTGTAAAGACCAGCCCAGTACAGAATGCACCTGAACACACCTCCCTGTAAGACCAGCACGCCCAGTACAGAATGCACCTGAACACACCTCCCTGTAAGACCAGCACGCACAGAATGTACCTGAACACACCTCCCTGTAAGACCAGCACGCCCAGTACAGAATGCACCTGAACACACCTCCCTGTAAGACCAGCACGCCCAGAATGCACCTGAACACACCTCCCTGTAAGACCAGCACGCCCAGTACAGAATGCACCTGAACACACCTCCCTGTAAGACCAGCACGCCCAGTACAGAATGCACCTGAACACACCTCCCTGTAAGACCAGAATGCACCTGAACACACCTCCCTGTAAGATCAGCGCCAGAATGCACCTGAACACACCTCCCTGTAAGACCAACCCAGAATGCACCTGAACACACCTCTCTGTAAGACCAGCACGCCCAGAATGCACCTGAACACACCTCCCTGTAAGACCAGCACGCCAAGTACAGAATGCACCTGAACACACCTCCCTGTAAGATTAGCAGCCCAGAATGCACCTGAACACACCTCCCTGTAAGACAGCACGACCAGAATGCACCTGAACACACCTCCCTGTAAGACCAGCACGCCAAGAAACACCTGTACACACCTCCCTGTAAGACCAGCCCAGTACAGAATGCACCTGAACACACCTCCCTGTAAGACCAGCACGCCCAGTACAGAATGCACCTGAACACACCTCCCTGTAAGACCAGAATGCACCTGAACACACCTCCCTGTAAGACCAGAAGGTGCATTTTCTATTTAAACAACGTGGGAGCTGGACGGGAAACTGCCAACTGCGTCGGTCTTAAACTAGCGAAGACGCTTAGGTCGGGCTTTGTGCTGCGCTGCGCCAGGTGCAAGATAGGACCCATGGGCTCAATCATGTTTCTAATGATCATCTCTTTCTCCTCCTCCTTTTCCTCTCCTCCTCGATTTCCTTCCCTTGTGTCCTCCTCCTCTCTCCTCCCGTAGTTCCCTCTCTCCAGTGTGGTCCAGTGTTCGTCCCATCAGGACAACAAGAGGCTGTTTGGTTTCGTTTTGCAGGCGCCTGCCGCTGGCGGGCGGGGTGACAGCCGAGCCGTCTGCTACATCTTTGAGTCCAACAACGATGGAGAGAAGGTCTTCTCCTCTGTTCATCTCTTCATCTCTCGCTGTCCGGCGCTCTGCTCGGTCTGTCTGTCTGACCTGTGTGTCCTCTCTTCGTGTGTTTCAGATCTGCGACAGCGTTGGTCTGGCCAAGCAGATAGCCTTCCACTCTGAGATGGTGAGGCTGGTTTTTAAACTCCATTACTTAGGGCTGGGCATCGAGAACCGATTCCTACTTGGAGTCGTTTCAAAAATTACGATTCCATCGGGATCAGTTTTTGGAGGATTTGGTTTCAAATCTGATCACGGGTTCCAGATTCAACATGCGCAAGTTTGGTGTTTCCGTATTAGCCAGGCGCTTGTTGTGTTGCAGCCTTGGAGCACAGTAATGTTTTTTTTTTTTTTTTACAGTAGACGCATCTGTCAACCTGGCTCAAAGGCCATGACAAAAGAGGGAGCGAGGCATCGTAAATGATCAAAAGTAATTTATTTAACAAAAGAATAAACTAAACAGAACTTAACTAACTTAAATAAACCCAAAACAAAATGTGGAAGGCGTGGTGATCAGGTCATGGTTCAGGTCTGGATGGTAGTGAAGAGAGAGGAGTCTAGTCTGACCAGGTGGAGCTTTATCAGCTCCCAGCTCCCAGGTGCACCAGATCTGCAATCAACTCAAACAAGGATGGAAACAAAGATGGGTAAGACCAGAGAGGCATCACTCCCACAGAGAGGCCCTGCCAGATTACACAGGGCCGTCACACATCCAAGGTGGCGCGCGACATTGTGACGTCAAAATGATGTAATATCCGGCCGGTGCGTCCGATTTATGGCGAAAACAGGAAGCCTGAACGAGCTCGCCGACAGCGTGCTGCCAGGACTCTCAGAGCGACTGCAGGTCTCTCTGATAAACTCACTGGGTTAAGAGGAGTTATTTTATGGTGAATGAAAGGCTCGATCCCACCAAGTAGCTCATCCAATCAGATCACAGCATTGACGTCAATGCTGCTGCCAGTTCTGCCGTTGTTTACCTTTTTCTTCTTCTTCTTCTTCTAGTCCGTAGAAAGGGCAACGTCTGTAACCTTTGCTCATTAGCGCCCCCTCTGTTCTGGAGAAGACTGCAGCTAGTGTCGCGACCACCAGTGCAGGTATAAACAGTCACGGCGATTTCGTGACGTCACATATGCACGCGCCAGCTCGGCTGCGGTTACTGTAAAACACGCTTAAGCGGCGCTCTAGCGTGGCTTTATTTGACGTTGGAAGAAAGCCTCGTCAAACTGCAACCCACCTTTGAATCAAAATAAAACTAGGGCTGCTCGATTATGGAAAAAAATATAATCACGATTATTTCGGTCAATATTGAAATCACGATAATTTAACACGATTACTCGTTGACTTCTGGAAAGATGTTGCAATTATTGAACTTAAAAAACAGTGGAAAAAGTTAAATAAATCAACAGTTAAAAAAACAACAACATACAACTGTGAGTTTACTTACAAAACGTAATGAGCTAAATAATTGTTTTTCTCGATTATTCTGTTTTTGTGATCATTGGGAGTCGAAATCATAATCACGATTACATTTAGATTAATTGCACAGCCCTAAATAAAACTTTCCTCTTATTGGTGAAATAACCATGTGACCCGTTTCAACTCCACCGCTCAAAGAATCAGAATTGAGAATCGATAAGAACCGGAATCGAAAGGAAGAATCAGAATCGTTAATATCCAAACAATGCCCAACCCTATTCATTACACAGTCCCTCCAGAAAAACGTGATTATGCGATCGCATAATTCAACACATAATCAGCCAAAGTGCGGCATATTTTCAAATATGCCGCACTTTCGCCGCATAAATTGCAGATTTCCGCGCAAAATATAGATAAATAATCACAGCATTGACGGCAATGCTGTGATTATTTATCTATTTATCTATATTTATATCTGATTGCATGATTTCATAATCTCCGCATTTTCGTTGGAAAAGAGTCCCATAATATATCTTAGCAGAAAGTTGAAAAATGTCATGTTTTCTTCACATAAGAGCAGCCATTTCCCCCTTTTGCCATGGGAACATCATGAAGTGACGTAATTATGTCATTAAATCACTTTTTTTTTTTTATCAAACTGCAATTTTTGCAAATTCCCACAATTTCATCGCATAAAATTGCATAAATATCATATAGAATATTCCATCGCATTTTTTAAGAAAACGTGCCTCATAATCAAGGATTTTTGCCCCGCAACAGTCACAAAAAAACTCCAAATTTTTCTGGAAGGACTGATTACACTGAAGCTAAATGCGAAATCACTCACATTTGGGTGATGGTATCTTCAGCCGGCCCCCAGGAAGTGCGCCAGGCTTTGAAGCCAGTTTGACATAGCGGCCAGACAGTGAAATTACAACTTCCGTGTTCGTCAGGTGATCACCTCTGGCCCAAAAGGTTTTCCACACAGACTTACATGGTGAAAGAGACGTCTATAAATCTGTGGATGCAAAATGACTGAAGGCAGGACACATTCAGAAACCGTATCTCACTCAGAACAGCACGGATGGTGTTTTTCAAAGTCTGTATGTGTGTGGAAGCACCAGAGACACAAAATAACACCCCAAATCACCAGAAAAAGTATTTTTTTCATAATATGGGCACTTTAAGAAAGTGTGTGTGTGTGTGTGTGTATGTTTATGCAAAGTCATGTTGTGAGGTGAATTATTTGAGTTTTTGTCTTATTATTGTGTAGGACCGTAAGGCCGTGGAGAAGAGGAAGGAGCACGACAAGGCCAAAGAGAAACAGCAGGAAGAACTGAGTAAACAGAGACAGATAGAGAAGGTGAGCTTTGACCTTTTAACCCCAGACACACACACACACACACACACACACACACACACACACACACACACACACACACACACACACACACACACACACAGACACGCCTTTAACCCTAGACTTTAACCACAACTCTACACTGAAACATAGCTCACTTATACTCTAAACCATCTTTCAGATATTTAAAGCTCCCATATTCTGCTCATTTTCAGGTTCATAATTGTATTTTAGAGGTTGCACCAAAATAGGTTTACATGGTTTAATTATCAAAAAAAACACCATATTTTAGTTGTACTGCACATTGCTGCAGCTCCTCTTTTCACCCTGTGTTCAGGTCTCTGTTTAACTACAGAGTGAGACATCTTTTCATCTTCTGTACTATCTTTGAATGCACTCGCACATGCTCAGTAGCTCAGATCGTAGATGATGTCAGCTAGCTAACTCTAGAGACAGTAAAAGAAAGGCTGTTTCTCCAACTTCAGTCAGTTCCAAGGCAGGATCAGCTGGGAGACTTCTTCTAAACCAGGGAGCACATGGAAGTAGTTCTTTGGTAGATTATGGTGAACTAGTGTGTGTTGCAGCAGTGCTTTGCTATTGAGAACGAGCTAGCATGCTTACAGTTGCGGTTAGCCAGCTGGTTTCGGCTAGTGCCGTAGAAAGCCGTGCAGATGTTGACCAGCTCACCAGGAGACTGAAGGCAGGACACATTCAGAAACCAGATCTCACTCAGAACAGCACGGATGGTGTTTTTCAAAGTGTGTGTGTGTGTGGAAGCACCAGAGACACAAAATAACTCCCCAAATCACCAGAAAAAGTGATTTATTTTTTTCATAATATGGGCACTTTAACTTTTCCTTGTTTTGCCTCCAGGATCTGGAGGAGCAGAGCCGTTTGATCGCCGCCTCGAGTCGCGCCGCTAACCCGCCTTCTGCTGACGGACAATTCCTAGTGCTCAGCAACAGCCAATCGGAGGACAGCGATGCCGGGGAGGAGGGGAAGAAGCAGGGCGAGTCTGAAGCCTAACAAAAGCTCACGGAGGATGCATGTTTTGCCACCCAGGCGAGTCCCGGCTGGTACTGTCAAAGCAACAGCTCAGGAATCAGAAGAGGGGAACTCCACCCGCCCACCCGGGCTGCCTGGGACTGAAAAACATGCGCTCCCTCCTTTGCTGGACTCTGTTTGAAGTTGGTGGTGGAGCCTGCCACTCACGGAGGATAAATTAAACGCACCCTAACTGTAAGAGGAGGGGAGTATGAGTGGAAACGTCTCGTTAGGACTTCTGTGTGTAAAAATATAAAAGAAAACGCAGATTTTTATACCGGCTCCACTCGCAAATATAGATTTAAACTGTAGGTTTCTGTTTGTTTTTTATGTGTATTTTATAGAAAGAGCTAACCGCAACGACAAAGGTTTAAAAGAAAAGCAGCGCATGCAAAATAAGGAAGCCAGGATCTGAAGGAGACAGATTTGGACAGTGTCCTTGTCAACTCTTGCTCAAGGGCTCTTTGGCAGGAGGCGAAGGTTTCGCCGAGGGTCCAGAAGGCAGCAGGACACCTCAGTGAGAGATACACATGCTAGGTTTCCACGAGGCCGGCTATTTTCATAAACCGACATTTCAACCTCTCCCTTTCCAAAAATAACATCCTGCACAGCTGTCAGTTTTCAGAAAACTGTTCGTTTACACGTACCTGTATATATATATATATATATATATATATATATATATATATATATATATATATATATATATATATACACATATAAATATGCACTCCAGACCTGTAGGTGGCGGTGTAACCAGACCTGTAGGTGGCGGTGTAGCGAGACCTGTAGGTGGCGGTGTAGCGAGACCTGTAGGTGGAGGTGTAGCGAGACCTGTAGGTGGAGGTGTAACCAGACCTGTAGGTGGTGGTGTAACCAGACCTGTAGGTGGAGGTGTAACGAGACCTGTAGGTGGAGGTGTAACCAGACCTGTAGGTGGCGGTGTAACGAGACCTGTAGGTGGAGGTGTAACCAGACCTGTAGGTGGTGGTGTAACCAGACCTGTAGGTGGAGGTGTAACGAGACCTGTAGGTGGAGGTGTAACCAGACCTGTAGGTGGAGGTGTAACGAGACCTGTAGGTGGTGGTGTAACCAGACCTGTAGGTGGCGGTGTAACAGTGTAACGAGACCTGTAGGTGGAGGTGTAGCAAGACCTGTAGGTGGCGCTGTAACCAGACCTGTAGGTGGTGGTGTAACGAGACCTGTAGGTGGCGGTGTAACCAGACCTGTAGGTGGCGGTGTAACAGTGTAACGAGACCTGTAGGTGGAGGTGTAACGAGACCTGTAGGTGGAGGTGTAAACGAGAAGCTCAAGCCCACGTTAGCCAATCAGAATCCAGAAAATAGCAACAACAGCAACCAATCACTTCCTCTTCCTCTTGGCTGCCTAAACCTCCGTTTGTCTCAGTTGACGAGCAAACGAAGATTTAAAAAATCTCCTCTCTGGCCGGAGTTTTTAGAAAGACTCGTTTTCAGAGGAGAATTCTCCGTTTGCGTGTAAACGGAGGACACAAACGAAGGGAAATGTCTCCGGTTGTAAAAATAACCATGTAGGTGTAAACAGGGCTACTGCTGTAGGGAGCAGGGAGTCTTATTTTGTTGTTTTTTTAAAGCATCCTGCAGTGTTTGAGATGTTTCCCCCAAACTTTAACCCTTGTGTTGTCGTCCTGTCGACCACGCAACATTTTTTGTTTTTCTGGGTCAAAATTAAAATTTAATTTCAACATTTTTGGACGTCTTTTTCGACACTTTTGTCACTTTTCCACCAATGTTTTATTTATTTTTTTTTGCACCTTTTGACGTTTTTTTCCCCCCAACGTTTTTCAAGCTATTCCCGAAATTTTTGTCACTTTTTTTCAATGTTCTTTTATGAAACAAAAATGTAAAATGCTACGAAATTGAATAAGAGCCCGACACCGCCACGGTGCCTCTGCTAAATAGCCTCGGGAAGGAACTGGTTTTGGTGGAACATGTGGACGTTCAAAAGTAGTTTTAGTCGTGCAACAGAAAACTCAGATTGGACAGATAGTCTAGCTAGCTGTCTGGACTTACCCTGCAGAGATCTGTGGAGCAGTTAGACAGACAGACAGACAGACAGATAGTCTAGCTAGCTGTCGTGGATGTAGACCAGGGGTGTCAAACTCAACTTCCCAGAGGGCCACAGTGGAAAAAGAGAATCGCACCAAGGGCCAGACATGTATAGTTTATTGACATGCTTTAATTTCATCGAAAAAGTAAAATATCTTTGACTCAATTATTGCATGTCTCATATAGTCTTCTCACTCACAGTTTGGTCCACATAAAGCTCTGAAAAAGTCAGCAAAAAAGCTCCAAAGCCGTCCTGGAATTTCGCAAATTGAGCAAAAACCATGATTATATTTTCTAAGTACGCTACCACCCAGCTGACTCACAACAAGCTCTTTCTCAGCCTGAATATTAAACTCTCTGCTTCTTCTGGGGGAATTTCTCCATCTCAAAGGCTGCAAATTTACCAAATTCTGCTTTGAGTGTGGCGCAATTGCAAGTTGAAAAACAGTTTCCCATGTTTTTAGGCGGGCCAAAATATATTTTGAACCTAAATTGATATACGGGCCAGATCAGAATGTGCGAGGGGGCCAGATTTGGCCCGCGGGCCTCGAGTTTGACACGTGTGATGTAGACTAACGATCGGTTAACGAGGGTCGACTATCGGTCAGAATGAGATTTTCCCATTGCGGTTTGGAGCAGAGAAAGACCCAGAAATGTCCCGAACACAGAGGGCAGGGGTCACCCCCACACACTTCTACTGGGTCATACGTAATGATTGAGAGGGATTACTGTTGTATTCTGTAGTCTGTACATTGTTTTTTTTGTAGAAAATCCTACTCATTGTTACTGGCAATCATAGAATCTGTGCTCCCTGAGTTATGTCATGCCTTGGAAACACAGATATTGTTGTCAGTAATGTCTGCAATAGTATGCACAAACTCTGGTGATGAAGACCGAATTATGTGTCATTTTAAAATATTGATTAACTGATTGATATTGATTAACCACTTTTTCCTTCTATCAGGGTTAGGGTAGTAGGGCCAATTCTGCTCCTCGGGGGTCGAAGGTCAGCTCTACTTTAGCCAAAATATGTTGGCCCCAACCCCCTTCTGATGTATAACCTCCAGTGCCAATACTAACTTTCAGAATTCTGTAGATGGTAGAAATAATTATATCACTAGCCATGCTTTTGTCCAGCATCTCATGCATCTCGTGCTGTTTGTATGCAGTGTTGTCCGAATCAGAGCCAACATGGCTGCCACAGGAGCCCGTGAAGGTGTGAAACTACTGAATAGAAAATCTGATATTAAACCCTTCTCATTTGAAGATTTATAGTCTGTCTGCCTCTTACAAAATGAATATTTGCATGAAAGCAGTGCTCATTAAGGAGAATTGTGTATCCTTTTCTTGTCTTGCTATAGGTGCGTCAACACATGCCCAAATCTGACCACACATTCTCCTCCCTTTTACTCTGTCGACGGTTCTACATTTTGAAAACAAAGGAGAAACAAATTGGACAAACATCCAGAAAGTGTACCTCCTACGGGGAGATTGTAGGCTACCAAGCCATCTCCCCCCGTTAGCATCCCATTGACTCCCATTCATTCTGACGTCACTTTGACAGAGAATAACTTTACATCTGAAGCGTTTAAAGACTCTATTTGTCCGTTGTTTATTTCTAAAGAAACACGACAATGTATAAAAGGCTCCATTACCTTGTAGCTCACGTTATGGCTCCGTAGCAGACGCTTTTATAACAATAGGCTAACGATTGGGTCATAACCACGAGACTTACTGTCACACAGTAGAGGAATTACCGTATAGTACAGGAGAAGCTCACAGGCAGTTTGGACTTCCATTATCTGTTTAGGTTTAATGACTAATGTTAACTAGCATGTTAGTGATCAGTAATTACTAATGTTAACTAGCATGTTAGTGATCAGTAATTAGCCTGTGCCTATGTTATCTCCTTACATATACCTACGCTCTCCGTCTCTGTAAGATTGGGAATGATTGAGATTTCTCTCGGCACAGCTACCAGAAGACTTCACACTTTCAGACAGGTTGCTCACGTCACATTTACATCTTCAAGCTCAGTTGGAGGCTGCTCAGTAACGCTCAGCCAGCACCGGGAAAGAGACTTTCTTTTGCTGTCTATGGTATATTTTATTCATTCAGAAATTTAACATTTTAACACCAACTTTGCAAAAATAATCAGCTGAGTCAGCGTGTTTCTCCTGACGTCACAATATTTATCTGTGCTTTTAACAAAGTGTTTATCTGTGGTCATTAGTTTGGGGGCCTTTTCTGTTGTTTTCACAGCTTTCATTCATTAATCTGCCTGACACCAGTCTGTCAGCTGTGGAGAAGTTTACACGGCGAAAAGACGCTTCTAAAAGCCTAAATCTACAGTTACTGATGATGATGATTTAATTTTGGGAGGAGGTTTTCTTCCTGTAACCAGGTGAAGAACATGTTGTGTTGGAGTGGAGCTGCACTTTACTGACAGGATCCATGATGGCGAACTGTAAATATGTTTCAGTTATTGTTTCTGTGTCATCATGTATAAAAAAAAAAACGAAAGAAAGGCTTTTCAGTGATAAATAAAGCACTAACTCCACCCGCCCGAGTCATTTCTGCTGCTGTTTTCAGAACAAATGAACGTCCACGAGCTGTGAGAGCTTCAGGAGAAGTTACTTAGGAGTACTGATGTCAATGCGATAGTTCAGTTTTTTTAATTTTAAATATAAAATCCTGGTTTTGCTTTGTCAATATGGGGTGTTGTTCAATGTTGATGAGGGGGGAAATTAATTTAAAGGCTCTGACACACCAACCTGACAGCCGACGCTCAGCAGAAAAGGCAGTAACCACCATTAGGGTTAGGGTTATGGTTTAGGACCAACTCCGGGAAGCAGTCAGTCCAACTGCCTCCCAGAGTTGGTCCTAAAAGGGCCTCAGAATACACCGAAGTTCAATTGTTGTTATGTTGTTCAATGTTGATGAGGGGGGGAATTAATTTAAAGGCTCTGACATACCAACCTGACAGCTGACGCTCAGCAGAAAAGGCAGTAACCACCATTAGGGTTAGGGTTATGGTTTAGGACCAACTCCGGGAAGCAGTCAGTCCAACTGCCTCCCAGAGTTGGTCCTAAAAGTGCCTCAGAACACACACCGAAGTTCAATTGTTATGTTGTTCAATGTTGATGAGGGGGGGAATTAATTTAACCCTTGTGTTGACTTTGGGTCAAATTTGTGTTATATCAGAAAATATGAGACGTAGAAATAAGCGCTGAAAATGTGTAGAAGAAAAATTTAACAATTTAAAATGTTGGAAAAAGCAAAAACAAACTGAAAAAAAGGCATCAAAAATGTTTTTCAAGGTTGATTGGAAAATCCACATTCAAACCCACAATGGTCCACAAGGGCTCACCCTCCCACGGGTGGGACAGCACACCCCTGTGTTTTCTGTGGCGTTGACTTGCGTTGTGGCGCAGGCTGTACCGCGTTGTGTCAGCAGATGCCAGACAAGCACCGTGGTGCGCTCCGGTAAAGGCTCCGACACACCAACCAGACAGCCGACCGTCAGCAGTAAAGCCAGTCGGACTGATCAGTCTCCCCGAGTCGGTCCAAAAAGTTCCTCAGAACTCACCGAAGAGACGAGTAATACGTCTCCATGACAGCAGGCGGCGCTAATCTGTGTTGTCGCCCAAAACATGAAAACCGACAGCTGATTGGACGAACGCGTCACACGGGTCTGGCTTCTCCCTGACCATAAGGCCGGTTACACACCGGAAGCGTCGCGCGAGCGTGTCAGCTGCGTGGCGTGTCCGTTTATATTTCGGCTCCCATGTTAACAGGTTAGAGCGTACACACTGCCGCGCCTGCTAGAAATAGAACCGACGCCTATTTTTCACGCGAGACGCGAGCGTGTTGGAAGCGTTTCCAGGCAAAATAGAATAGGAAAATATGTTTATATGTCATTTAGACACAAATACATATTAATAAATGACATATTGATGTTTGAAAGTCTAGGTTTTGACATCAATGTAGATATAAATTTAATACAAAATTTCCGAGAAAAGATTTTCAAATATTGCACCTGTCATACAGAACGAAATATTCTGTAACATATTTTGCAGTCAATACTGCCGACTTTGTCTTGCTTTAATCAAATCAGTAGGCTCTATATAAAGGGTAGGATAGGCTACGATAACAACGTAGTGTGTGTTCTGAGTGACGGTCCAACATCCGATAGGCTATATCGGCTCTTTACAGCTACACTAAGTTGTTCAGACAGCCCACTTACACATTTATCAGTTTGAATCTGTCGGCACTATGTCCCGAGATCAGCCCTCCCTGTTACCTAGCAGCAGGAGCAGCGCCGCGCCAGACACGCTTCTGGTGTGTAGGACACAGAAAAATCCACGCAGCTGAGACGCAACAGAAACGCCACGCTCGCGAGATGCGTGCAGTGTGTAACCGGCCTAATGGCGGCTCGATCAGAATCCGATCTCATATCGGACTAAAATAGTTCACCGAGACAGGTTTCTGAGAACATTTGAAGAGAGAAATAGGCCGTGCAGTTGCTGAATCTGTCTTCATCAACAAAGGTCAGTTTAAAAGATTTTCCTCAGATTTTGAGAGACTCTAGTCACGCTCATCCCGCTCGCCATTTCCGGGTTAGCTCTCCACCAATCAAATGGGTCATTGAGTCCGACTGCCCGCTGGCCGATTCAACAAGTCAAATCGGCCCAAATTAAAGCCGACGGCACAGAACACACCGAACAGACTCGAGTCACCGACCTCGCCAGACTGTCAGACGGCCGATTATCGGCTCGGTGTGTCAGCGCCTTAGAAGCTTGTAGCGTAAAGCTGCAACATGAAATGTGACTGTGATCTGTTGATTTGGGGTGGGAGTCGTATAAATGACAGCAATTCCTTTGACAGGATGATTAAGAATTGGTACAGGTCGGTCTGTATTTAAAATAAAACACGCACAACAATGATCACCATAACAACTTCATTATAGAATCAATATGAGCCAAAAAATATACATTTTCATTAAGATGTATTATTATAATACATGTGGGGGTCATAATATTACAGAAATACCTGAACTGATTACCCAAGCAACACAACAAATGACATGTCTTTAAGAACAAAACCAGCTAGACATTACATTTAAAAAAATCAATATTAAAGTCTGTGGTCAAATAATTCTCAAACCGATGAAAATATAAAGAAAATCAGTACAGCTGAATTAGTTTTCCATGAAAATATTTTATAAAATATTTCACCTGGTTGCCTAAAAACTAAAGTTTCTAACATCACCAGATACTTCTGTATATCTTCTACAATATATATATATATATATGAAAATATATATTGGCTTTTCCGCCTTTATTTGACAGGACAGCTAGGTGAGAGAGAGGGGGGGAAGACATGCAGGAAATCATCACAGGTTGGACTCTAAACCTGGACCTCTGCATCTAGGCATAAACCTCTCAGTATATGTGCGCCTGCTCTACCACTGAGCCAACCCGGCCACAATTTGTGGTCGCTCCTGATGAGCATTTTAATGCTTTGATTTTAGCGATGAAACAATAGAAAGACACCTGAATGAACGCCTGCCTTGTAAAGTAACATTTTAAAGCAAACCAGACATGTAGGAAGGCTTTATAGTCACAGATATATAAAAGTTATTTTCACACCAATCACTGCAGTGTAACTGCAGTTTGATGTAATAAAATCCAAATTGATCACTGCTACAGGGCTGTGAAAAAGTGTTTGCCCCCTTCCTGATTTCTTATTTGTTTTGGATTTTTTCCCCCCTTAATAATAAAAAACCTTCATTTAATAACTGCATTTTGTGTCTACTTGTGTTATCTTTGTCTTATATTTAAATTTGTGTGATGATCTGAAACATTTAGGTGTGACAAACATGCAAAAACACATAAGAAATCAGGAAGAGGGCAAACACTTTTTCACACCACTACACGAGGGATCCTTGGCGTTCTTCCTGGATTCTCTGGCTCAGCTCAGCTCAGCTCAGCTCAGCTCAGCTCACAGCAGACTGCTTGACGTGTTTGAAGATTCGGCAGGACACAAATGATGCAGAACACATCAGCTTCTACTGTTCAGGATCTGGTCGGAGAGCCAGTCCAGACCCTCGACCAGACCTGTACCGCTGACGGCACAGGACGCCTGGACAGACCACTGTAGAGACACACAGAGGGACAAACACATGGGCTCAGCTGCAGGGTAAAACAAGTGTGAATGTCCTGCAAAAATCACATGAACTCAATCACTGTGTCCTGGAATTAAGTCTAAACCACGAGTCGGCAACCTTTTCGATATCAAGTTTCATTTCATTTATTTCATTTCAGAAAATTTCAAAAGCAACAGTTAAGGAACAATATAAATGGGCCTGGCTCAGTTTAAAAAACACATTATCAGGATATTATCAGGACATTATCAGGACATTATCAGGACATTATCAGGACATTATCAGGATATTATCAGGACATTATCAGGATATTATCAGGACATTATCAGGATATTATCAGGATATTATCAGGACATTATCAGGATATTATCAGGACATTATCAGGATATTATCAGGACATTATCAGGATATTATCAGGACATTATCAGGACATTATCAGGACATTATCAG
Organism: Perca fluviatilis; assembly: GCF_010015445.1. Taxonomy (NCBI): domain Eukaryota; kingdom Metazoa; phylum Chordata; class Actinopteri; order Perciformes; family Percidae; genus Perca; species Perca fluviatilis. The sequence continues at coordinate 328,672 of NC_053115.1, read as the reverse complement.
GATATTATCAGGACATTATCAGGACATTATCACGGACTAGACAGACAAATAAAACATTAAATACGGAAAAACCAGACTAGAACAATATATGAACAATCAGTGTGTGCAAGTGTGACTATCCAGAAGAAACAGTATGGAGTTTATATGACTTTTTAAAATATGTGATGGATGATAATGTTCGAATGTGATGGGGAATGTCATTCAAAATTTTGGTGTAAGTATAAAAAAAGGATTTCTGACCATAGTTTTTGTATGGGGGAACTGGAATGAGAGCCTGTGAGACTGACCTAGTGAGGCCTACTGGTCTCATATTGTGTGTCGGAAGAAGAGCAGTAAGTGCTGGTGAAGAGCTATTTTGAATCTGAAAATAAAATGCGATAGCGTGGCTGTTTACGTAGTTCTGGTAAGTCAGAGCATTTGTGCGAGTGAGCGCACTGCAATGATGAGACCACTTTGGAAGATGACTGTGGAACTTAAGTGCTCTGTAGTATAGTCGTGCTATTGGTTCAGTAATGTCCTCAGTGGTAAGAGACCAGATTGGAAGACAGTAGGACATGGTTGAAAACCTCAGCATTGAGTCATCAGAGTAGGGCGGGTCTTCATGGAATGTGGATGGGGAACAAGTCAATCAAACTACCGTAAATAACCGGCTGTGTGCCTGGCTGTGAAAGAGTTCATTTGGCATGCGGCATTGGAAAACTTCCAAAAAACTCTCTTGCACACATATTGCTAGTGTGCCATTGATTGAGCTACCACATGCCAACATTTGGGGGGGGTACTTATGTGCCTCTTGTGCGCGATGGTGTAATTTTTCCCACCGTGCGCTACATTAAAACCAATGCGACCTTACAAAAAGCCTGGAGGTTGTCGATATGACTATAGGTAAGATGCATTTAAATTGTTGCGCCCAACACTGTTTGAAATTTACAGCTATATTTTGATTTCTTTGCAGGAACACCGACTTCACCTGCCATTTTTATCGGCTCGCTTTCGGGTCTGAACTTTCCGCGAAGCTTGCGCAGAGATCAACTGGGCAACTGGGTTATAGGTTGCCAGGTTTGGCAACTGGTCAACATTAGACAAACATATTGGTCCGATTATTGATAAAGGAGTTTGGGGCATGCAAATGACGGGAGTTTCCCGTAGGAAAAACATGAACATGAGGGTTAATAAGAGAGAGGGTGAGCTCAACAGTGTGGTTCCAGAAGAAAAAATCATATTAATTTACTATAGCCATATCCATTTTAATTCTATGGGCACCTACCGGCTGCGAGACTCCTGATAGGCCCAGGGCCTCGGTGATGTCACTGACAGACATTGCTCTGGGCAAATCCTGTTTGTTAGCAAACACCAGTAAGGCCACGCCCCTCAACTCGTCCTCCTCCAACTGCAACACACAAAAATTATTAAAATGAGTTTGCTGATTTATAATTCTGGAGCACATTTAATCTCAAAACAGTGTGCATCGTTGTTCAACGGTGTGAAACGAGCTTGTGTCAGAGATATCAGCCAATAAGCAGCGGCATGTATGCAAACTCATGGTCGTTAAAAGACACTTGTGCACTTGTGCAAACACCAGGTGGTTCAACGCATCACTTTTCAGTTTCAGACTGATCTCATGAAGTGGTGTATGTACGACTTTGAGGTAAATAGGTATATGTATATATATATATATATATATATATATATATATATATATATATACCTATATACTAAGTCTCGTATGGATGTGTTAGTATTTGATTTACTATAGATCACATGTGTCAAACTCGAGGCCCGAGGGCCAAATCTGGCCCCTCGTAGATTATGATCCGGCCCGTATATGAATTTAGGTTCACGATAAATTTTGGCCCGCCAAGTTTTTGTAGCTTTTTCTGAAGTTTTTGTGACTTTTGCAAACGCTTTCAGTTTTCCGTTGTTTTTTTCCGATGTATTTGTCGCTTTTTTCAACCTTTTTTGTCGCTTTTTTCTTTGATGGCTAAGTTACTTTTTGGGGTCTTTATGTTGACCAAACTGTCAGTGAGAAGACTATATGAGAGATGAAATAATACAGTCTAAGATCCTTGACTTTATTGATGAAATAAAAGCATGTGAATAAACTAAATGTCTGGCCCTTGGTGTGATTCTTATTCTCCAGTGTGGCCCTCTGGGAAACTGAGTTTGACACCCCTGCTATGGATAGACGGAAAGGAAGAAGATAGATGGAAAAGAAAGAAAAAATAAATAAAAAAATTGTGTAAATGTGTATGTATGCATCTGTGTGTATGCATGGCTATATGTGAGCTGTAAGTAGGTAGATATATATATATATATACGGTGTACGTGTATGTAAAGAAGAATTGTGTTGAATTATTTTGCATTTAACTAAAGGATAAAACTAGAGAAAGGGGGTAGGGCTAGAAAAGTTAGTTATGAACTTCTTCCTACTCCTTTTTGAACATGGGAATTTCTTATTTAAATCACTTACAATAATATATATATATATATATATATATATATATATACTATATATATATATATATATATAATATATATATATATATATGGTATATATATATATATATATATATATATATATATATTTACATGGAGAGGTGTGTTTTTGTGGGGTGTGTGAGTGTGTGAGGTCAGCTGTTAGGTACCATCCTGTGAGCTGTGTGTGTGGGTGTGTGTGGGTGTGTGTGAGGTGTGTGTGTGAGGTGTGTGTGTGTGAGGTGTGTGTGTGAGGTGTGTGTGAGGTGTGTGTGAGGTGTGTGTGAGGTGTGTGTGAGGTGTGTGTGAGGTGTGTGTGTGAGGTGTGTGTGGAGAGTAATGAGGTCAGCTGTTCGTACCATCCTGTGAGCTGTGTGTGAGGTGTGTGTGGTTGGGTTGTTTGAGGTGTGTGTGAGGTGTGTGTGAGGTGTGTGTGAGGTGTGTGTGAGGTGTATTGAGGTGTGTGTTTTGTGAGGTTGTGTGTGTGAGGGTGTGTGTAGGTGTGTGTGAGGTTTTTTTTGTGTGTGTGTGTGAGGTGTGTGAGGTGTGTGTGTGAGGTGTGTGTGGTGTTGTTGTTATTTTGTTGAGGTGTGTGTGGGGTGGATGTGTGTTGTGTGTGTGAGGTGTGTTTTTTGAGGTGTGTGTGAGGTGTGTGTGTGAGTGTGTTAGGGTGTGTGTGGTGTGTTAGGTGTATGTAGGTGTGTGTAGGGTGTGTGTGGGTGTGTGTGAGGTGTGTGTAGGTGTGTGTTAGGTGTGTGTGAGTGTGTGTGAGTGGTGTGAGGTGTGTGAGATGTGTTGATGTATTAGGTTGTGTGGGTGTGTGTGAGGGGGTTTTTTGAGGTTAGTGTGTGTGAGGTGTGTGTGAGGTGTGTTTTTAGGTGTGTTAGGTATTATTTTTAGTGTGTGTGAGGTGTGTGTAGGTGGTGTGTTAGTGGTAGTGTTGAGTGTGTGTGTGTGATTGGTTAGGGTGGTAGTGTGTTAGTGGTGAGGTGTGGTGTAGTGGTTAGTGTGGGAGGTGTTAGTGTAGGGTGTGTGAGGTGTGTGTGAGGTGTTAATGTGGGGTGTGTTTTATTGAGGTGTTGTAGGGTGTGTAGTATTTTTGTTTATAGGGAGGGTGTGTGGTGAGGTAGGTGAGTGTTGGTTGTGTAGGTGTTTAGTGTTAGTGTGTAGGGTAGGTAAGTTGGTGTGGTTAGGGAGTGTGTGGGTGTTAGTTAGTTTTATTTTGTGTAGGTTAGTTTTGAGTATGTGATGTAGTGTTAGTGTTTGAGGTGTTAGGTGTGTGTTAGTGTGTGTGAGTATGTAGATGGTGAGTGAGTGTGGATTGGGGGTAGGTGTGTTTAGTTGTTTGTTGGGGTGTAGTGTGTTAGTTAGGGTTGTGAAGAGGTTGTGTGAGATGTAGGGTAGGTGTGTGAGGTGTGTGTAATGTGTGTGTGTGAGGTGTGTGTAGGTGGTAGTGTGTGTGTAGTGTGGGAGGTGGTGTGTGTAGAGGTGTGTGTAGTGTGTAGTGTGTGAGGTTTAGGGTGGTAGTATTTTTTTATTGTTGAGTGTGTTATTTGGTGTGGTAGTGTGTTAGTGTGTGTGTGAGTGGTGGAGGTGTGTGTAGGTGTATATTTTGTGAGTGTGGAGGTGTGTAGGTGGTGTGTGTAGAATTTTTTTTTGGTGTGGTGGTAGGTGTGTGTGTGAGGTGGTGTGTGTGAGGGTTAAGTGGATTTAGTGTGAGGTGTGTATGTGGTGAGGTGTGTGGGTGGGTGGTGTGGGGTAGGAGTGTGAGGGTGTTGGTATTGGTGGTAGTTGGGAGTGTGGGAGGGGGAGGTGTGTGTGAGGGTGTGTGATTTTGGGGTTTTTGGGTGGGGGGGAGGTGTGTGTGGTGTGTGTAGGGTGGTGGTAGGTGTGTGTGAGGTGAGTTTGTTTTGTGAATTATTTTTTGTGGTGTGTAGGTTTTGGGGTTTGGGTTTAGGTGTGTGTGAGGTGTGAGTTGTATTTGGGGGGTGGGAGGTGTGGGGGAGGTGTGGGTGAGGGTGTTGGGGTGTAGGTGTGTGTAGGTGTGTGTAGTGTGTGAGGTGTGTGTGAGGTGTGTGTGAGGTGTGTGTGGAGAGTAATGGTCAGCTGTTCGTACCATCCTGTGCAGCTCGTCAGCAGCTTCTTTAATCCTCTCGGGGTCGTTGCTGTCGACAACAAATATCAGACCCTGAAGACAGACAGACAGACAGACAGACAGGCAGGGAGACAGGCAGGGAGACAGGCAGGGAGACAGACAGACAGACAGGCAGGGAGACAGACAGACAGACAGGCAGGCAGGCAGGCAGGCGCAAGAGCGTCACTGCTCCATAAGTACTTAAAATTATTTTATTAGAGTATGAGTAGATAGTTTTTTATATTTGTGTGTTGGTGAAGTATTATTTGTGTGTGTGGTGTAGTATTGTTTGTGTGTTGGTGTAGTATTATTTGTGTGTTGTGTGAATTGAGTGTGGTAGTTTTGTGTGTTGGTGTGTTTGTGTGGTATTATGTGTGAGTGTGAAGTAGTATTTGTGTGTTAGTGTGTTTGTGTGTTGGTGTGTTTTGTGTGTTGTGGGGGGGAGTATTCCGTAGAGTAGCAGGTAGTTACGTATATGAAGCTGTGTGGGGGGGGGGGTTGGTATGAGTGGGGGAGGGGGGGGAGGGGTGGGGGGGGTGGAGTGTGGGGGTAGTGTGAGGGTGGGGTTAGGTGTGTGTTAGTGTGGGGGGGGAGTAGTAGTAGGGGGGTGGGGGAAGGGGACATAAATGTGTGGGGTGTGGAGTATACGTGTGTGAGGGTGGGGTATAGGTGTGTTAGTGTAGGGTGAGAGTGGGGTAATATACGCTTTAGTTTAGTGGGGGGGGGGGGGTGGGGTAGTGTGGGTGAGTTGTGGGGTAGTGGGGGGGGGGGGGGGGGGGGGTGGGAAAGGAGGGTGAGTGTGAGTTGGGGGGAAGTGAAGTGTGAGTTGGGGGGGGGGGGGGTGGGGGGTGGGGGGGGGAGTGGAGTGGGAGGGGGGTGTTAGTGTAGAAATGGAGGGGGGGGGTGGGGGGTGAGGGGAGTGTGGGGGGGGGGGGGGGGGGGTGGGGGGGGGGGGGGGGGGTAGGAGTGGGTGGGGGGTAGTGTGGGGGTAGTGTAGGGTGAGGGGTGGGGTGAGAGTGGTAGTGGGGTAGTATTAGGGGGGTGGGGGAGGGGTAAGGGGGGGGGTGGGGGGGGGATAGGTGTGTGAGAGTAGTATTACCTGTGTATTAGTGTAGTGGTAGGTGTGTGTTAGTGTAGTATTAGTGTAATAGTATTAGTGGGGTGGTGAAGAAATAATTTAGTGTATGTGAGGGTGGGGGTAAGGTGGGGGTTGGGGGTGAGGGGGGTGTGTGTGTGGGGTGAATTAGTGTAGAGTGAAATATGAGTTGGGTGAGGGTTAATGTTGTAGTAAGTGTGGGGGAGGGTGGGGGTGTTAGTGTGGAATAGTGTGGGGGTTGGGGTGGGTTAAGTGTGGTAGTGGGGGGGTATTAGTGTGGTAGTGGGGGGGTGGTGGGGTTAGTGTAAGTGTTATGAGTGAGTAAAAGGGGATAGGGTGGGGGTGGTGTGGGGTATAGGGGTGTGTTAGGGGTGTGTAGGGGGGTATTAGGGGAGTGGTAGGGGGGGGGTGTGGAGTGTGGGGGTGTATTACCTGTGTATTAGTGTAGTATTAGTGTAGTATTACCTGTGTGTTAGTGTAGTATTAGTGTAGTATTACCTGTGTGTTAGTGTAGTATTAGTGTAGTATTACCTGTGTATTAGTGTAGTATTAGTGTAGTATTACCTGTGTATTAGTGTAGTATTAGTGTAGTATTACCTGTGTATTAGTGTAGTATTAGTGTAGTATTACCTGTGTATTAGTGTAGTATTAGTGTAGTATTACCTTGTTCAATTTATTTATAAAGCACATATTAATACAACAAAAGTTGACCACAGTGCTGTACAACAAATAAAATAAAACAATCTCCAAGACAATTAAAGTCTGGACCTTGCCACTAGTAAATACTACTAAAATCCTCTCACATCATTAACACAGCACTCATAGATGATCAAAAGCCAGAGTGAAAAAGTAAGCCTTCAAATGTCGTTTAAATTCTATAAGAGAAGAACATTCCCTAATATAAGGAGGTAAACTATTCCACAGCCTGGGAGCAGCAGCCGCAAAAGAGCGATCCCCTCTCATTTTGGTTGTGGGGTCCGGCTGGAACTACCAAGAGATTTAATGATTCGGGAGCGGTGCTCTTTTTGGTTTATTCACCTGGATTAGATCGGCTATATATGTCGGAGCAGTGCCATGCAGTGCTTTAAAACAAATAGGAGTATCTTAAAGTTAATCCTGTAGAAAACCGGCAGCCAGTGTAGTTTTTTAATACAGGAGTGATATGTTCACTTTTCCGAGTGCCTGTCAGTAGCCTTTACGGCCGCATTTTGCACTAGTTGCAGTCTGTTTAAGGTTTTCTGATGAACACCATAATACAATGCATTACCGTAGTCCAGTCTTGTGAAAATAAACGATGCACTATCTTTTCCAGATCCTTTCCGTGTTACAAAAGACTTCATTTTAGCGATTAGTCTTAACTGGAAGAAACTCATTTTGACTACTTGATTTATCTGTTTATCAAATTTCAGTGCACTATCGCAGATTATACCTAAGTTTTTTACTTGATTCATCAGATAGGGGGATAATGTGCCCAATTCAATTTTAGATGTATTTGCGGACTCTGAAGGACCGAATAAAATCATTTCAGTTTTTGACTCATTCAAACATAAAAAGTTTGCCGACATCCATCTTTTAATCTCCCCAAAACACTCTGTCAACCTTACCTGTGTGTTAGTGTAGTAATGTCTCCACAGAGGTCTGATGATGTTCTGACCACCAACATCCCACACTGTGAAACTAATGTTCTTATACTCCACTGTCTCCACATTAAAACCTGCACACACACACACACACACACACACACACACACACACACACACACACACACACACACACACACACACACACACACACAGACACACACACACACACACACACACACACAGACATACACACAGACACACACACACACACACACACACACAGAGAGTTAATATAGCAGTGAAAAATATTTTTAGTAAACTGAAACTTGTTAGTGTAAACTCTGACCGATAGTTGGGATGGTGGAGACGACCTCGGCCAGCTTCAGTCTGTACAGCAGAGTGGTTTTACCTGCTGCATCTAGACCCACTACACACACACACACACAGAGACACACACACACACACACACACACAGACACACACACACACACACACAGAGACACACACACACACACACACACACAGAGACACACAGAGAGACACACACACACACACAGAGACACACAAAATCATATTTCAGAAATTTTACAAACCAAACAATAAATCGATTAATGGATAAATATTACCAGCAGATAATCCTTTAATAAAAATAATCATAAATGAATATAGTTCAAAATGAGATCCATGTCAACCGACTACAACAGTAACGTCAAGGGCTGCAACTACCGATTACTTTAATGCGTAGATTATTCTCTCGATAATTTCCCCGATTAATTATACCATCTGCGCGGCCGGGGCTGCTCAGCGGGTAGAGCAGGCGCACATACACAATGTACTGAGAGGTTTATGCCTAGGGTTCGAGTCCGACCTGTGGCGATTTTCTGCACGTCTTCCCCCCTCTCTCACTTAGCTGTCCTATCAAAAATAAAAGGCCGAAAAGCCCAACAAACAAAATAATCTTATAAATAATAATAATGCCTAGTTGTTTCGTCTACATTTAAGAAGCTGGAATCCGAGAATTTTCAAATCGATTAATGGATTATAAAAATAGTTGGGGATTAATTTAAAAGTTGACAACTAATCAGTTAATCTCCGCAGCTCTAGTAAAGTCCTGCTTTGACATGAAAGCGTGAGTTATAATAATCTAATGTTAGCATATAATATATCATTCAAGTTACAGGGGACACTTTTCTACTTTTAAAACTTGAAGTAGCCACATTCTCCTGATTATGCCTACACACTTTAACTTAATATAATTTAATAAATAAATAAATAACAATACTCACCCATTAAAATGCGGACAGGTGTCTTCGAGGTGAACCTGGAGAAGATGTGGGAGATGATGACGCCCATAGCTCCGGTAGAAACGGTCACAGCTCGTTGTGTCTCTGTCGGTGTCTGTGGTTTTTATAGAGCAGCGGGAGTGTGTGTGTGTGTGTGTGTGTGTGTGTGTGTGTGTGTGTGTGTGTGTGTGTGTGTGTGTGTGTGTGTGTGTGTGTGTGTCATCCCGGCTGCTGTCAGCTGGTCCACGGTGGCAGCGGAGACGCAGGCAGCAGCTGCAGGACAACAACACACCGGGAAAATATAACTTCCGCTCACACACCTTCACAATAAAGGCACAAGGCGTTGAAAAGTATAAACGCCTTGTCAACAGTGGCGTCTACGTCTACGTCAGTGGTTCTCAAACTTTTTTCAATAATGTTCCACATTTTGAATAGTTTCTTTAAGCCAAGTACCCCCTGACCAGCGCTAATCATTTTGGTAGAAATAAATATATAAAGAGGAACAGTACAGCGCTGTCAGCGATAGATTTACTAAACAACAGCCTTATAATTAAAAAAATACATTTAAATGCTGATGAAATAAGGAGACAATCTGTAAAATAAAAAAAAACCAGACAAACCCTTGGAAAAAGATGGTAGAAAGAAGGAAGGAAGGCAAGAATAGGTCGAAAATAGTATCAAAAACATCAAAAACAGTGACATAACTTTGAAAAAAGTGAGAAACTTGTAAAAGTACAAGGACAGTAGAAGGAAGGAAGATTAGGACCAAAGAAGGAGACACAAATGTCACATTTTTGGTTGGAAAAAAAAGTCAAAATAAAGAGGAACAATGTTCTGGACAACAGCCTTGTAAATATTACATTTTTTTAATGTAAATATCTCACGTGCCCCCAGAGTACCCCTAGGGGGACACGTACCTCCATTTGAGAAACACTGGTCTACGTGATAAGCAGGCATACGCAATATATACCCACTAAGGACGCTCCAGAATTAAAAAATGCCCAAAGACACGCAACAACATACTTTCCATTATATTTTTGATATATTTTGAATTGTCATCTGTGTTTTTCTTCTTCACATAGGCTAAATAAAGGGATTTCCACCGTAAATTGGTGCATACAAGTTTATCTAAATACAGGAAATGATCGTTGGTGGTCAAAACTTCCCTGGGGGGTGGGCCCATTCTGGCCCATATATAGGCTACAGCATAGGTCCATACATATACAGTGCAGTATACCCACTACTATATACTAGACTACACCACTGGTAATAAATCATGTGAGAAGTAGGGCCATTTTCTCAAACTTTTACAGAAACAGACTTCCTTTTGAAGCCAGTGGAGTCGCCACCAGCTGATAAATGAGACAGAATGCAGATTTATTTTGGCTTCACGTTTTCAGGCCCAGAAGCCTCGTCCATTATTTTGACAGTTCATGGTTTGAAGCCCTGTCCGGCAGAGCGGCCCTATATGTACTATATGTATTTATTATTATAACATAATATGGATAAATAGGATAAATGCAAAAATATTGAACATGTGAAAAAACTACGAAAGTCCCTTTATGTACTACCAGAATCAAATGAAATGAGGTGTAAACAATAAATAAATACAAAATTAAACTGTCCTTACGGGGTTACAGGTGCATAGCATCGGCGACAGCGACACAAGCTATTAAACGTGTTTCTTTGAGTCTTGAGCCCCCCTAAAAAGGGTCTAAAATCACCACAGTGTCACACAGAGAGAGAGAGAGAGAGAGAGAGAGAGAGAGAGAGAGACTGTGGTGTGTTTGTGGTTCAGGGAACTCCCAGCAGAGTGAGACATCCTGTGGTCTGTCACTGTGGCTCAGCTGATTTCCTCCACGTAGATGATTACAACGCTGTCAGTGCTGACTGCGCAATACGCCATGAACTAAATCTGAACCGTCTAGTTGCAAACTTTGGCTGGTTTATTGACGCATCATAAACAATGAAAACACAGTTAATCCCAGCTAACAATCTTTGGTTCCCAGAACCTTCTGGGAACGTTCGTTTTTGGATGCGCGAACGTTCCCTGAAGGTTAGGTTTGGTTGTGTTTTGGTAATTATGGAAAGTTGGTTGAACGTTCTGGGAACGTTCGTTTTTGGTTACATCGAACGTTCTCCGAACGTTGTCAGAACGTTGCAACCAGAACGTTCCCCTAACGTTGTAACCTTTATGGAACGTTCCCCTAACGTTGTAACCTTTATGGAACGTTCCCCTAACGTTGTAACCTTTATGGAACGTTCCCCTAACGTTGCGACCTTTAGAGAACGTTCCCCTAACGTTGTAACCTTTATGGAACGTTCCCCTAACGTTGCAACCTTTATGGAACGTTCCCCTAACGTTGTAACCTTTATGGAACGTTCCCCTAACGTTGTAACCTTTATGGAACGTTCCCCTAACGTTGCGACCTTTAGAGCACGTTCCCCTAACGTTGTAACCTTTATGGAACGTTCCCCTAACGTTGCAACCTTTAGAGAACGTTCCCCTAACGTTGCGACCTTTAGAGAACGTTCCCCTAACGTTGCGACCTTTAGAGAACGTTCCCCTAACGTTGCAACCTTTAGAGAACGTTCCCCTAATCTTGCAACCTTTATGGAACGTTCCCATAACGTTGTAACCTTTATGGAACGTTCCCCTAACGTTGCAACCTTTAGAGAACGTTCCCCTAACGTTGTGACCTTTATGGAACGTTCCCCTAACGTTGCGACCTTTAGAGAACGTTCCCCTAACGTTGCGACCTTTAGAGAACGTTCCCCTAACGTTGCGACCTTTAGAGAACGTTCCCATAACGTTGTAACCTTTATGGAACGTTCCCCTAACGTTGCGACCTTTATGGAACGTTCCCCTAATGTTGCAACCTTTAGAGAACGTTCCCCTAACGTTGCGACCTTTAGAGAACGTTCCCCTAACGTTGCGACCTTTATGGAACGTTCCCCTAACGTTGCGACCTTTAGAGAACGTTCCCCTAACGTTGCGACCTTTAGAGAACGTTCCCCTAATCTTGCAACCTTTATGGAACGTTCCCCTAACGTTGTAACCTTTAGAGAACGTTCCCCTAACGTTGCAACCTTTAGAGAACGTTCCCCTAACGTTGCGACCTTTAGAGAACGTTCCCCTAACGTTGCGACCTTTAGAGAACGTTCCCCTAACGTTGTAACCTTTATGGAACGTTCCCCTAACGTTGCGACCTTTAGAGAACGTTCCCCTAACGTTGCGACCTTATGGAACGTTCCCCTAACGTTGCGACCTTTAGAGAACGTTCCCTAACGTATGCAACCTTTAGAGAACGTTCCCCTAACGTATGCACTTTAGAGAACGTTCCCCTAACGTTGCGACCTTATGGAACGTTCCCCTAACGTTGCGACCTTTAGAGAACGTTCCCCTAACGTTGCGACCTTATGGAACGTTCCCCTAACGTTGCGACCTTATGGAACGTTCCCCTAACGTTGCGACCTTTAGAGAACGTTCCCCTAACGTTCCTTTTTACATTCCCCTAACCTTTAAAACAACTTAAAACTGAAATGAATGAACAGGCTAACTTGATGGGATATATATATATATATATATATATATATATATGTGGCAAAGTGGCAAAAAAAGTTACCCTTTAAAAAACTTAAACAACCATGATACCAATGTTTACTTTACAGTTTTTTCCAACTGCTTACACACATTTTCAAAACTATGTCTCCTTTTTTCAAAACTCTACACACAATTCCCAAAACTGCACACAAAAAATGCAAAATGCCTCACATCTCCTTCAAAATGAAACACTGCATTCAAAATACCATAAACACATCTCAAAATGAAGCATTTGCATCAAATGGCAAACACTTTTTTCATAATAGTACATTTTTGGATATACCATGTACACACTGTTGTTCTAAATCTAAAGCTCTTTTGTCTTTCATAGGCTTATATCTACAATGTTCTAGAGAGAAAGACATCTGCTGAGAGTGGTTGAAAAGTGCACTGTAAAAAACAATGTAATGTTACAGTAAAACAGAAAATACTGATTGGGCACAACGTTACGTCTGTAAGAGTAGCCCAGTGTTGTATACAGTAGCATGAAACAAGAAAATACAAGTACAAACATGTAAAACAAAGGTATCATTTTTAGAATAAAGTGTGTGTGTGTGTGTGTGTGTGTGTGTTGTGAGTGTTTGTGCGTGCTTGTGTGTGGGCCGGGGCAGAATTGTATGCACAACAAAGTCTGATTCACACTGGACTGTTTTCAAACTCCAATTACGTTAACGGCTAAGGACTGACTTATGTAGGGCTGCATGCTGACCACAATGCCACAAAAGGCGACAAAAAGTTGAAAACGGTGACAAAAAAGACGAAAAAAAGCTACAAAAATGTCAACAAACGGACATATTTTACTTATGCATGTCATTAATCTCTACAACATAATCTCATTTCCATTGTGGCCCTCAGTGAAGTTGAGTTTGACACCCTTGACGTAGAGTCTTGTGTGAGGAATCATTGATCTCAGCAGGGCGTTCCCTTTTCATTGGTGACCATTTGCGGTGTCTGAGTGCCGCGCAAATGCACGGTCACAAGGAGCCCATCCATCGCTATTATTATTATTATTACTATTATTAATAATAAACTTTCTCAGAAAATGTAGCCTACTAAAATCCTTGTGGTATCTTTCCATGTAGTTTTGGGTTTTATTCATCACAGCTCTGAAAAAAACTACATTTAAACAACAAGCTGATACTGATTAGCAGTGTTGGGAACGTTACTTTAAAAAAGTAATTAGTTATAGTTACTCACTACTTGTTCCAAAAGTAACTGAGTTAGTAACCGAATTACTCTATAATAAAAGCAACTCGTTACCAGGGAAAGTAACTATTTGCGTTTACAGTTAAAAAAAAAGTTGCTATATGTCAAAGAATTTAGATTTTTTTTGAGCAGTTTTCACAAGTCGGTTGAAATGAGTAGAACAGACAGGTGTTTGTACATAACCTTCGATATTTATTACACGTTGACAGACAGCAAGAGATTTATCCTGCACTTCAAGTATTATCTTTGTAAGAAAAGTAAACAGTTACACCATATAAAGCGTATTTAACTCTAGCAAATTAAATCAAACTAAACAACCTGTACTTCCAAGTGTTTTGTTCACAACAAAAGTAAACTTTGCTCCGAGTCCTCCTTTGCTAGTGGATGGCGAGCTATCATCGGTGGTGGAGGTATCTATCGGTGGTTTTGGCCACTAGCTTTGTAATGAGATGCTTCATTAAATCAGAGTTGCTTACAATGGAAGTGGACAAAGTCTTCACTCCTGGACATAATGTACACATTACATGCACGTTCTTGCCTTTGACCACAACGAATGTGAAGTAGTGCATATATCTCCACCTTGAAAATGCCAATTTTTCATCGGATTGCTCCTGACTCGCCATCTCTGTTTCAGTTTTATTGGCCAAGTATACCAACATACACGAGGAATTTCTCTCTATATCTCTATACATTCAACAAATAGACATGTTCACCATCTTAGTTTAGCGTGTAAGCATGCTAACATTTAGCACTTGGTCTCGCACTGCCTGACCTATCTCCACAGCGCTGTAGAATAAGGTCTGGCTCCTCCACACAAACATTCTCATCAACGCACGGACACAAATACGCATTAGCGGATACGAATCACTCTGCATTCATTTCTGCATTGTGTTTTACAAGTTGCAAATACTTATGAGACTCTTTTAGCACCATACAACTCCTAAAAACCAAAAACTCCACATACAATATTAAATGAAGAATGAAAGTGTAGTACCCTACTTGACTAAAAGTAAAGGAAATGGGCAGGTACAATAGCCTGGGAAAGCTGTAATGGGAAAATTACATTTAAGCCTAATTCCTTATATTTTTATGTTTAATTCGTACTTTACTTCTCTCACAAATGATGAAAGAGTTGATCTCATTTCCCACATGCAGATTTTGATTCTAACTGCTGAGATGTCCAGTCTGGAACATAATGTGAGCACAGTTTGTCTGAACAGATAGGGGCTACAAGGTCACCCTAAAACTATCGTACAGGGAGGAGGAGGCGAAATGGCTCCGAGATGTCTCTTGTGTTTTTTCCGATTGTCTTCATGTGTATCAGATTGCCTGTAAGAATTGTAGCGTCATAATATTCCAAATGCGTGTGTGCTGTCACTCTGAAGATGCATAAAAGCCTGGTGTTCTGACTCCACACTGGGCTGCGGCCTTTTGTGAAATCATGTTGCTCCTATATTTGCAAATATATCTTTTTTAATAAAATACAAAAACCCAACTTGGTTTTAGTCTCAGTCTGTCTTATTTGTTTCAATTTACTAAACTCTGAAATTTCCCCCCCTGCTGCAAAGGAAACTTCCACTACAGAGCCCTGATGGACCAGGCTACAGGTACAAGGCTCTGGTTGAGATTGTGATGTTTGGTGTCAAACACCAGTGGGAGAACGGAGTCCGGGAGAGAGAGAGAGAGACCAAATCAGCGCGGGTTTCTGTGAACGGAAATGAAACTTAAAGTGTCTGCTGACGCCTGAACCAAGCAGGAAACGAAAGTATACTTCACGAGGTGCAGCCTGTTGGTTCAGAGGGACGACAGGACACACGGACTGGTCACTGCAGAGCCGCTGGTCAGCCGGGAGAGAATGAGGCTGAGGATGAAGATGAAGATGAAGCTGCTTAATGCTCCCATGGCGATGGTAGTGATGTCCGCATTGGTCGGACTCACCTACTTATCTACAACTCTTAAACCGACGACTACAACTCCTAAACCAATGACAACAACTCCGAAACCGACAACAACAACAACCACTAGGCCGACTACTACCACGCCAAGATGGACCCCCACAACAGGTAGGCCTACGCACACACAACAGGTAGACCTACGCACAATAACAGGTAGGCCTACGCACACACAACAGGTAGGCCTACGCACACACAACAGGTAGGCCTACGCACACACAACAGGTAGACCTACGCACAATAACAGGTAGGCCTACGCACACACAACAGGTAGGCCTACGCACACACAACAGGTAGACCTACGCACACACAACAGGTAGGCCTACGCACACACAACAGGTAGACCTACGCACACACAACAGGTAGGCCCTCACGCAACACAACAGGTAGACCTACGGCACAATAACAGGTAGGCCCTACACGCAACAGGTAGGCCCTACGCACACACAACAACCAAGATTTATCAATTTCTTAAATTACTTTCTGGTTATGTAAAACAAAACCAAATCACACTTTATCAATTTAGAAAACACTTGTATTCAGTTTTAATGTTGTGCAACATGACCAACACTAGTCTATAGTCTATATTAGGTCAGTATTAATCCAGCAGTCAGTCAACTAATGGCAAAGAGAGAGCTGATAAAGAAAAGGGAGTGCCTCTGTGTGTGTGTGTGTGTGTGTGGTGTGTTGTATGTGTGTGTGTGTGTGTGTGTGTGTGTGTGTGTGTGTGCGTGTGTGTGTGTGTGTGTGTGTGTGTGTGTGTGTGTGTGTGTGTGTGTGTGTGTGTGCGTGTGTGTGTGTGTGTGTGTGTGTGCGTGTGTGTATATAAACTTCCTTTGTTGTTTTGTCTTGTTGAAGCTGTGTCTCCGTTCATATTTCAGACTTCATACCGACTCTCAGCAGGTTTTGATGTCCGTTAAATAACTTTATTATCCAGTGTGTTCGACCTGGAAAAATAATGCAGGCTTAAAAACACATTTTTGAGTGTGTAGCTGTTGATGGAGACATTTTTGTCCTTTCCATCCATCCATCCATCCATCCATCTATCCATCGTCATCCATTTATCCGAGGTCTGGTCACGGGGGCAGCAGCTCCAGCAGGGGACCCCAAACTTCCCTTTCCAGAGCCACATTAAAAGGATGCATGAGTAAAAAGTAGATTTTATATCCTGTTGACAACTTGTCTGTGTCGTTGTTTCCTCTTTCTTTCTCCAGGAGCTTCTGGACTAAATTTAAATGGGAAGATGTTCACTTTGTCTCGTAATGGAGGAGGAATATCCTTCTATTCACCCTATTATTCTCCTACCACGCCCCACTACACCACCCGTAGATACACCACTCGTCCCTACTACACCCCCACTCGTCCCTACTACACCACCACTGGTCCCTACACCACTAATCGTCCCTACTACACCACCACTGGTCCCGACACCACTAATCGTCCCTACTACACCCCCACTGGTCCCGACACCACTAATCGTCCCTACTACACCACCACTGGTCCCTACTAACCCCCACTGGTCCCTACACCACTAATCGTCCCTACTACACCACCACTGGTCCCTACTACACCCCCACTGGTCCCTACACCACTAATCGTCCCTACTACACCCCCACTGGTCCCTACACCACTAATCGTCCCTACTACACCCCCACTGGTCCCTACACCACTAATCGTCCCTACTACACCACCACTCGTCCCTACTACACCACCACTCGTCCCTACTACACCCCCACTGGTCCCTACTACACCACCACTCGCCCCTGGACCACAGCACCTCCTACTAGAGGTGAGTACATTCACAAACTACATAACCAAACAGAAACACAGTGACAGTAATCAGGATATGACACCCAAAATGTTACCTTATGTACAGTGTCTTCCTGTTAAGAGTTTTGATTCTTGTGTGGGAAAGAGGCTGAACAGGAACAGAAACCAGCACCTGTGTTCCACATGGACCGGTTTATACATGGTTGTTTGTGAGTGATGTTATTATGCAGGTTAAAGCTCGCATTAAAGGAGAAATCCAGCGCAAAATGAACCTAGGGGTTAATAACACATGATTACTGAGTCGACCGTTCTCTGGGATATGTTTTCATGCTAATCGAATGTGATCAGTTTTAGCCCAAACCGCGCTATTAGCTTATAACGCTAGTTGTCGGGGTAGAGGGTAAAGTAAAAATCAATCTCTATTTCTACACCACTAACAAGGCTCAAAATAGCACCACGCTTCCACGGTAGCATAATGAGGGTCCCTACCTTAGGCAGTATATATATAAAATGGACCACCAGATCCCGAGTCTCTGGTCTGAGACCAGTGAAGGATATCAGAAGTCTCTTTCCCGGTGCTGGCTGAGCGTTACTGAGCAGCCTCCAACTGAGCTTGAAGACGTAGATGTGACGTGAGCAACCTGTCTGAAAGTGTGAAGTCTTCTGGTAGCTGTGCCGAGAGAAATCTCAATCATTCCCAATCTTACAGAGACGGAGAGCGTAGGTATATGTAAGGAGATAACATAGGCACAGGCTAATTACTGATCACTAACATGCTAGTTAACATTAGTCATTAAACCTAAACAGATAATGGAAGTCCAAACTGCCTGTGAGCTTCTCCTGTACTATACGGTAATTCCTCTACTGTGTGACAGTAAGTCTCGTGGTTATGACCCAATCGTTAGCCTATTGTTATAAAAGCGTCTGCTACGGAGCCATAACGTGAGCTACAAGGTAGTGGAGCCTTTTATACATTGTCGTGTTTCTTTAGAAATAAACAACGGACAAATAGAGTCTTTAAACTCTTCAGATGTAAAGTTATTCTCTGTCAAAGTGACGTCAGAATGAATGGGAGCCAATGGGATGCTAACGGGAGGTGATGGCTTGGTAGCATCAGAATGGCGTAGGAGCTACGCTTTGTGGAGGCTCGCTTACCCCCTTGGTCCCTACATGTCAACCAAAGCATTGAGAACTTTGTAAGTAAAAAAAAAAAGATAGATTATAAAGACAGAAGCGTTCAGGTATACACCAGTAACATAGCTCAAGCACGGCGTTCGTCGTTCGACTGGTCGTGACTGACTAATGTAAGTTTTCCCCATGTGTCATCTTACCACAGCATGGTGTTTCTGGAAAAATTCCACCACAAACATCACCAGTTTATTTACCTTGGCTCTCTGCTGCTGGGCTAGAAACGGTTAGCGTATAGTTAGCAGGCGTTAGCTCCTGTGGTTGTAGCAGGTGCCTACAATCTTTTAAAAAGTATCTTCAAAGTATGTTCATAATACAACGGACTACACTTCGAAAAAAACATTTTGTATCAACATGAATGAAAACTATTTATATTGAACATATCTGCAAAAATATAGGCCTTTCTATTGTCTGCTAAATATCTTTTATGTATTTGGTATTTTAGGCTGTTTTTTTTATTTGTGCACCACAACAACCAAACAGCTGTTCATGTGTTTAGATTGTCACTTAACTTTGTCAACTAAATTTGTCACTCAACACCTTCCATGTGACTCCTGAAGGTGTGTCCGTGTTCTGGGCACTCGTACCTGAACATCAAGCAGACATCCCCAAAATCTTCACACTCAGTCCATCCGGCAGAAGACTCCTCTGCATGCAGGGGAGTCAGTTCTACAGGGTGGTACAAACTATCCTTTGACAGATATGGTTATTACAACCTGTACTTGCAACCTTACAAAAGGTTCTCGCCACACATCTATTCAGATTTCTGGACCAGAGTCTGCCTCATTGTGGACACCGTGAAGAATGTGGCCCAGGTGTTCAGCGACTGGAGCATGAGCATCAGGAAGATGCTCTCTACTAAGGTAAGAACAAAGTATTGATCAAAGTAGCCGAAGCCTATAGACCAGGGCTATTCAATTAATTTGGAATTGGGGCCAGTTCATGAAACTGAGACAAAATAAGGGGCCGGAGAATATGATTAATTATAGTAACAAATAAAGAAATTACAACAACATACTGAAGGAGTCAATATATTCTATTTTGTAAATGCAGAACAACATATGCACATTGTGATACACTAAGACACACAGGTCCAAGACATTGTTCCATTCAAAAGACAATACAATGTTGAAAAATCAGAGACACAGACAATTAGAGAAATGCAATTAACTAACAGAAAACATCCACTTAATGGCACATAACTGTACCAACTTTACAGCTCATTATCCTCAATTGACAATGAGGAGATACATTTCAGTGTTACAAGTAAAGAGGGAAATAATCCTCAGAAATATCAAACTGTCCCCCTTCTCCACTGGTTGAAAACAGAAATGCAGCTAAATGGTAACTGAATACAACACACACTTTTTCCTTTTAAAAAAATAAAATAGACTGCCCCATAAATCCTCACATGGACTACTACTGTACTCACTTTTGTCCAGTTTGAACATAAATCAGACACCTTAACAATCAGTCTAGGTCAGCCATATCACAGATATTTAAGATTGCAGTCATTTGAGTGACAGGCAACCACCAACAAAAATATAACCAAAGTGCATATGTGGTACAGAATAGAATTAAAACAACATAACAGTGCATGGCACTTTATCAAGGCAAAACATTTCAAACTGCATTCAGCAATAATACTACATCAAGAAAAACATGAAGTGCATAACATGGAGTGACAGACGATGTTAATTGCATCATAGTGTTCAAAAATCCTCATTTCTTACTTGACTAGTTATGCCTGTTACCTTGCATGTAGTTTGCCAATATTTGTCATCTAATGAGAGAAATGGCATTTTTTTGACTTGGCAAGAGCAGTGAAGTCAGGTGTATGTGTTGTCAGGGCAATGCGCAAGCAGTGTTGCAGATGCTGGTCAGTGAGAGATATGCGATTGTGAGATTTAATGGCATTCATGTGTGAGAATGATGACTCACAAGTGTATGTTGAGCCAAACATTGTCAAAAGAAAAAGTGCAAGACCCCTTGAATGTGGAAATTTCTCTCGGCTGACTTCATGGGTCCAGAATTTTTCAAAACCTGCCTGCTGCAATGACTGTCGCAAGTCATCTGATGACTGAATGTCAATGATTTCCAGTTGAAAAGACCCCTCATCCAATGACGATACCAGCTCCTTCCCTTTCAACGCAAAGTCTGCCTCAACATTCACACAGAAAGGGTCCTTCACAAATCTCATCACTTCACTGGAGATGCTGAAATCCTCAAATCTAGTGGCAAAGTTGTTTTTCAATGAGTCAATAAACCCTGACATCACCTCAGTAATTTGCAGGCCAGATTTCCTCAATGTGGGGAAGTGGAATAATAACACCTCCCTCAGAGAGTCACACACCCCCTCTCTGTAAGCATCTCATCTCAAACATAGACAATAGACAATCACTTCTCCTTTTTGTTTTTCGCCTATAATCATCTCAACAGACAATTCATTTTTCTCTTTTTTATTGCACTATTTGCACATTATCGCTGTACATTTCACATCTTATATATTATTACTGTATATTTGTTTTAATTATATATGTTTAAAGTATTGATAATATATGTTGTTTTTATTTGTTGTTTGTATATCTGGAGTGGTAGTAAAGAAATAATTTCCCTCTGGGATTATTAAAGTATTTCTGATTCTGATTCTGATTCTGGAGCATCTTGGCTGGACAAAGATCAGCAGAGAAGAGTGAGAGCTTTCTTTGAAAAGCATGAAGTTTCTCCACAAGTTCTGCGACTGTTTTATCTCTGCCCTGCAACTCCATGTTAAGTTGGTTCACAAATGATGGAAAACGTCACTCAAAAAAGCAAACAGCGGCATTAAACTCATCATTTTCCATCACAGACAGAAACTTGCCAGCTTTTTTCAATTTTGAAGACCGAGACGCACCAGAATCTCCTCTTTTAGTTCACAAAAAACGTTTCAAAGCGTTTCCTTAGCTAAGCCATCTAATGTCATTTATTAGTGGTCCCCTAATACTGTATCTGAAGTCTCTTTTATATAGACCTTAGTGGTCCCCTAATACTGTATCTGAAGTCTCTTTTATATAGACCTTAGTGGTCCCCTAATACTGTATCTGAAGTCTCTTTTATATAGACCTTAGTGGTCCCTAATACTGTATCTGAAGTCTCTTTTATATAGACCTTAGTGGTCCCCTAATACTGTATCTGAAGTCTCTTTTATATAGACCTTAGTGGTCCCCTAATACTGTATCTGAAGTCTCTTTTATATAGACTTGTAGTGGTCCCTAATACTGTATCTGAAGTCTCTTTTATATAGACCTTAGTGGTCCCCTAATACTGTATCTGAAGTCTCTTTTATATAGACCTTAGTGGTCCCTAATACTGTATCTGAAGTCTCTTTTATATAGGCCTTAGTGGTCCCCTAATACTGTATCTGAAGTCTCTTTTATATAGACCTTAGTGGTCCCTAATACTGTATCTGAAGTCTCTTTTATATAGACCTTAGTGGTCCCTAATACTGTATCTGAAGTCTCTTTTATATAGACCTTAGTGGTCCCTAATACTGTATCTGAAGTCTCTTTTATATAGGCCTTAGTGGTCCCCTAATACTGTATCTGAAGTCTCTTTTATATAGACCTTAGTGGTCCCCTAATACTGTATCTGAAGTCTCTTTTATATAGGCCTTAGTGGTCCCCTAATACTGTATCTGAAGTCTCTTTTATATAGACCTTAGTGGTCCCCTAATACTGTATCTGAAGTCTCTTTTATATAGACCTTAGTGGTCCCCTAATACTGTGTGTGTGTCTCTGTGTGTGTGTGTGTGTGTGTGTGTGTCTCTGTGTGTGTGTGTGTGTGTGTGTGTGTGTGTGTGTTGTGTGGTATGTCTGGTCAGGTGAGCCTGTGATTGATTTTCAGGTTTTGATGGTCGGGTGACAGACGTCAGGTCTGGGATTATCCTCTCCACTACAGAGAAGTCTTCAACTACATGACCAACGGTAGCTCACGGGGTATGTGTGTGTGTATAAATATAATTAATTGTATTATTATAGTTTTTATAAACATGGACTGGTGTTAAATCCACCATTTGAAAATACAATTGTGATTTTAGGTCGCACTCTGGCTCCGCCCTCTCCTGGTCCTACATCAGCTACTCCCCCAGAGGAGACGTCCTGTTGGAGGACGCCTATCAACCGCAGTGGCAGGACCGACAGCCAATCAGCCGCAGCAAGGAGAGGAAATGGCGTCGGCCAAAGGGAGAGAAGAAGAAAAAGAGAGAGAACAGCTTCAATGAAACACACAACGCCAGGCGACAAAAGCTGTAGTCTCCGTTTTTCAATTAATAATCAATCAAGCAACAATTAATGACAAATTACATTTAAACTACTGATTACTGATTTGATAAAAGTGTGATTACTGTATATGTACAAGATGACAAACATAAAAAAATATAACCAAATATGATCCTTCTTTTATATTTGTACTAACATGTTTGACTTTATATCGTTCTCTTTGTACATGTATTTGCTTCCTTAATTTTTTTACGTCATTATAAAACAATAAAGTCTCTTTTATATAGACCTTAGTGGTCCCCGATATACTGTATCTGAAGTCTCTTTTATATAGACCTTAGTGGTCCCCTAATACTGTATCTGAAGTCTCTTTTATATAGGCCTTAGTGGTCCCCTAATACTGTATCTGAAGTCTCTTTTATATAGACCTTAGTGGTCCCCTAATACTGTATCTGAAGTCTTTTATATAGACCTTAGTGGTCCCCTAATTACTGTATCTGAAGTCTCTTTTTATATAGACCTTAGTGGTCCCTCAATACTGTATCGGAGTCTCTTTTATATAGACCTTAGTGGTCCCTTAATACTGTATCTGAAGTCTCTTTTATATAGCCTTAGTGGTCCTCTAATACTGTATCTGAAGTCTCTTTTATATAGGCCTTAGCAGTCCCCTAATACTGTATCTGAAGTCTCTTTTATATAGACCTTAGTGGTCCCCTAATACTGTATCTGAAGTCTCTTTTATATAGACCTTAGTGGTCCCCTAATACTGTATCTGAAGTCTCTTTTATATAGACCTTAGTGGTCCCCTAATACTGTATCTGAAGTCTCTTTTATATAGACCTTAGTGGTCCCTTAATACAAAAAGTCAGAATTTCTGTACGCAAAAACAATATTCTGATTCATAACACCTTGCAGTACGTACTTTTCTCGTTATAAACACGGACGTGCGTTACCTTATGCGGTCGTGCACGAGCCTCACGCTCCTCCCAAGCTCGTCCCATAATAAGGTCCATGTTAATCAGTCAATGAAGAGGCTATAGCAGCCTTGTAAAGAAGCCCTTGATGACCAATCATGATATCGGAAAATGTGGAAAAAACACGATTCAGAGGTAGAACATGGAAACTAAATCCTGTTTGGAAGCCTTAACCCCTTGTGTGGTGTTACACAGCCTTAATACTTAACAGATTTAGCTCAGTTACCAATGATATTTACATCATTTATGGTTCATATTTGCCATTTACCCCTGTGAGATCACATTTACGATCATATGATCATTTCCGGTTTTTGTGAGAAAACAAGGAAATTAAATTATAAAAAGGTAAAAAAATAGAAACAAGATTTTTGATCATTATTGGTGCTTATTTCTTAGAACTTAATCAGAACAGGCGAAAGTGCTTGAAATGTAAAAATGTTGTAACTCTGTGGGAATAGCAGGTGGAGAAAGACAACATTCCCAACAAACACCACACACACACACACGGTCAGGGTGCCTTTGTCGTTCTTATTGACGCTAAAGTCTCCTCTAGCGTCCGCGGCACGGTGTGGAAGGATCCCCCGCCTCCTGCCCGCTGCTGGCAGCCCTCGCTGGGCGCCGCGACCGGCTCTGGGTCGGGATTGTTGGGTTAAGGAAAACAAAAACTGGGTACGCAGACGATCACGCATGGTCAAAAGGTTCCGGAAAACTGGGCACATTTTTACGCATGGAAATTCTTTATAAGTCCCTATTTTTGCGAGGAATGTCGCGACGGCAAATTTCACCCTGCTGCACGCAACTTTTTTTGCGTAACAGTTTTTATAAATGAGGCCCCGGGTCTTAAAATCAACACCCCTTCTCCTACATGCAGTGGTGGAGAGAAAAAGATCATTTAATTAAGTAAAAAGTTGCAGTTCCACAGTGTACAAATACTCTGTTACAAGTAAAACCCTGCATTCAAAAAATTACTTAAGTAAAAGTACAAAAGTATTAGCATCAAAATATACTGAAAGTATCAGAAGTAAAAGTAGAAAATATAACTAATTATTAAAAAAAAAGACCCAATAAAAAAAAATATTATATTATATTGCATAATAAGGTGATAATAAAAATAAAAAAACAGTGTGAAAAAGGAAAACACATAAAAAACCTTTCTTTTGTGCTGAGAAATATAACAAGCCTTATACACTACTCATTATTAAAAATGTCAATTTAAAGAATAATATATATTATAATAATAAAATAAAAATAAAAAAAAAAAAATAAAAAATAAAAAAATAAATAAAATTTAAAAAAAAATTTAATAATAAAAAATATAAAAAAAAAATTAAAAAAATAAAATATATATATTTTATTAATTAAAAGCAAATAAAAAAATAAAAAATATAAAAATAAATAATAAATAAAAAAAAAAAAAAAAAAAAAAAAAAAAAAAGGAAAAAAATTAAAAAACTTTAAAAAAAAAAAAAAATAATAAAAAAAAATTGTTTATATATTTTGACATAATAATTAATAATAATAATATGAATCTGTAAACCAATTTAAGTTATCAAATACATGTAATGAAGTAAAAAGTACAACATGTGCCTCCAAAGAAGTATAAAGTAGCATAAAATGGAAATACCAAAGTAAAGTACAAGTAGGCTGCTGTACCAAATTAAGTTACCTTGACTTTGACTTTGACAAGTAGACTAGCCTACTGTCAAAGCCGTCAAAGTCAAGTTTATTTCATCCATAAAAATGGAAATTACAGTGCTCATACCCGCCTAATACAATACAATAAATACAATATAATACAAGACAATACATAAATACAATACAAAATGTATAAAAATGTACGTTTAAAGTGCTTGTTGTGCTGTCTGATAGTGTGAGGTATAAAATACTTGAGTAACAGTACAGGAAATGGGCAGGTACAGTAGCCTGGGAGAGCCCTGGCGGTTTCTGTGAACAGAAGTGAACCGAAGTACAGACGAGGTGCAGCCTGTCGGTTCAGAGGGACGACAGGACCCAGACTGGTCACTGCAGAGCGGCTGGTCAGCCGGGGAGGATGAAGATGAAGATGAAGATGAAGATGAAGCTGCTTTATGCTCCGTGGTGATGGTAGTGATGTCAGCATTGGTCGGACTCACATCTACAACAACAATAACTCCCTAAACCGACTATTACCACGAGGGATGGACCCCCACAACAGGTAGATCCTACGCACCAACAACAACCAAGATACTTTCTGGTTATGTGTAAACAAAACCAAATCACACTTTATCAATTTAGAAAACACTTGTATTCAGTTTTAATGTTGCGCAACATGACCAACACTAGTCTATAGTCTATAGGAGGTCAATATTAATCCAGCAGTCAGTCAACTAATAGCCAAGAGAGAGCTGATAGGAAAAGGAGGCCTCTGTGTGTGTGTGTGTGTGTGTTGTGGTTCAGTCAGTGTGTGTGTGTGTATGTGTGTGTGTGAGTTGTGTGTGTGGGTGGTTGTGTTCGTGTGTGCCTCGTAAAATGTAGTGATATAAGGATGACAATAAAAACAGATACAAACAGTTGTGGGTAAGTTGTGTGGGGTCTCGTTGTGTGTGGTGTGTGTGGTGTGTGTGTGTGGTGTGTGTGCTGGGTGTGGTGGGTGTTTGCATTCAGGTTTGGTTGCTGGGGTTGTGGTTGGGTGTGGTGGGGGGGGTGGGTGGGGTCCTCTAGCTGAGATAGTGGGGTCTCCTCTAGCTGTAGATAGGTGGGGTCTCTAGCTGTAGATGGGTGAGGGTCTCCTCTAGCTGTAGATAGGGTGGGGTCTCCTACTATTAGATAGGTGGGGTCTCCTCTAGCTGTAGATAGAGTGAGGTCTCCTCTAGCTGTAGATAGGTGAGGTCTCCTCTAGCTGTAGATAGGTGGGGTCTCCTCTAGCTGTAGATAGGTGGGGTCTCCCTAGCTCTTGATGGTGGGGTCTCTGTGTAGATAGGTGAGGTCTCCTCAGCTGTGGTGGGGTGGGGTCTCCCCTAGCTGTAGATAGGTGGGGTCTCCCCTAGCTGCAGATAGGTGAGGTCTCCTCTAGCTGGTAGATAGGTGGGGTCTCCCTAGCTGTGGATGGGTGGGGTCTCCGCCTGCCAGATGGAGTGAGGTCTCCTCTAGCGTAGATGGGTGGGGTCTCCTCTAGCTGTAGATAGGGTGAGGGTCTCCTCTAGCTGTGGATGGGTGGGTCTCCTCTAGCTGTAGATAGGTGGGGGTCTCCCTAGCTGTAGATAGGATGAGGTCTCCTCTAGCTGTAGAATAGGTGGGGTCTCCTCTAGCTGTAGATAGGTGAGGGTCTCCCCTAGCTGTAGATAGTGGGGTCTCCTCTAGCTGTAGATGGTGGGGTCTCCTCCTAGCTGTAGATAGGTGAGGGTCTCCTCTAGCTGTAGATAGGGTGGGGTCTCCTCTAGCTGTAGATAGGTTGGGGTCTCCCCTAGTTGTGGATGGGTGGGGTCTCCCCTAGCTGTAGATAGGTGAGGTCTCCTCTAGCTGTAGATAGGTGGGGTCTCCTCTAGCTGTAGATAGGTGAGGGTCTCCCCTAGCTGTAGATAGGTGGGGTCTCCTCTAGCTTGTAGATAGGTGGGGTCTCCTCTAGCTCTGTAGATAGGTGGGGTCTCCTCTAGCTGCGTAGATAGGTGGGCCAACTCATTGTTTGTGCATGCATTGTTTTAGTCCGGTGCATCACCGTCAGTGCCGCCGCTAGTTAGCTTAGCGTAGTGAATGGAATCCCTATGTTGCCGTTAGCATGTTGTGAGTAAAAGTGAGCCAACAAAAGAAAAAAAAAAACAACCTAATTACTTACACTGAGAACAAGAAAATGTGATGGCCCACCTATCTACAGCCAGGGGAGTCCGTGATAAGAACTATTTCAACAAACTGTGGTGTATCCTTTTAAATAACTTTATTATCCAGTGTGTTCGACCTGGAAAAAGTCCATTACTACCTGACAATGGACACTTCCGAAAGGGCATTAACCCGCTTATACCACGGTCACTTGCCAAATAACATATTTTTAAAACTTTAGTTCATATTTTAATAAGTTTTACAATCGAAATCTCAGAGTTTATCCAGACAATAACTCTTCCCTGGTTACGCCTGAGGGTTTGACTAATACCTGGAAGTCTTACACCAACGTGGGATCATGACTTTGTGTAAACATACACGCCACTTTCTTAAAGCCACGTGGCGGTGTTATCACTGACGCATTTTCAGCTTCCACGTGTATGTCTACGCTGTATACAGCTGATGTAAACATACCCACCGCGTGAAGCGTCGCCACGTTAAGGTGTTATCGAGAAACGTGCGGCGTACTATTGCGAAATACGCGTCACCCGTGTCAAAAAAGGTTGGGTTTAGGAAAAGAACACAGGAAAAGGGTTTGGTAACACAAAAAGCTACAAAAACACGGAAAATAACCACAAAAAACGCGGCATAGGAAAACAATAAACGGTTGGGTTTAGGAAAGAAACATCGGGGAAGGCTTAAAATAAAAAGCGGACCTCTGTCCCTTTATACTACTCGCTACTGCGCTAGCTGTAGGTCAATGGCGCCCGATTTGTGTTGGTAAACACCCTAAAAAGCAATTATGCGTCTTGATAAACCGCCAAAATGGCATATGAATTGGTGTGCATGAATACGCCACTTCATGAGATCAGTTCGCTTACACCCTGAAATACACACTCACACAGATTGAAAATACTTAAAATTACATAAATATCTGTTTATTATATATGTATAAAATAGGTGTTTTATTCAGTAATTCAGTGCAGTTATGTGACATTTCTTAAGATTAAGTAATCTAAAGGATGCATGAGTAAAAAGAAGATTTTATATCCTGCTGACAACTTGTCTGTGTCGTTGTTTCCTCTTTCTTTCTCCAGGAGCTTCTGGACTAGATTTAAATGGGAAGATGTTCACTTTGTCTATTAATGGAGGAGGAATATCCTTCTATTCACCCTATTATTCTCCTACCACGCCCACTACACCACCACTTGTCCCTGGACCACAGGAGGTGAGTACATTCACAAACTACATAACCAAACAGAAACACAGTGTCAGTAATCAGGATAGGCAACATGACATCATGACTTTGCATAAGCATACAGGCCACATTTTGTATCAACATGAATGAAAACTATTTATATTGAACATATCTGTAAAATCTAGGCCTTTCTATTGTCCTCTCTAAATATCTTTATGTATTTGGTTTTTTATTTATGCACCACAACAACCAAACAGCTGTTCATGTGTTTAGATTGTCACTTAACTATGTCAACTAAATTTGTCACCAACACCTTCCATGTGACTCCTGCAGGTGTGTCCGTGTGTCTCAGCATACTTGACCGACAATCGGGCAAACATCCCCAAAATCTTCACACTCAGTCCATCCGGCAGAAGCCCTCTGCAAATGGGAGTCAGTTCTTCAGGGTCGCACAAACTCATCCTTTGGATATGGTTATTACAACCAGTACTTGCAACCTTACAAAAGGTTCTCGCCACACATCTATTCGGAAATCTGGACCAGAGTCTGCCTCACTGTGGACACCGTGAAGAATGTGGCCCAGGTGTTCAGCGACTGGAGCATGAGCATCAGGAAGCTGCTGCCTACTAAGGTAAGAAAGAGTATTGATCAAAGTATCCGAAGCCTTTAGACTATCTGTCCTATCTGAGTTTTCTGTTGCACGACGACAACTTTTGAATGTAGGCCCTCACATGTTTTGCAGCGGTACCAGGGCTCTGTGTGGCGTTTAGAGCCGGCCATGACGCGCAGTGGAGGAGGGTCTGGCAAAGTGAGACTAGAAACCAGGCAAAGCCCTCGTTTTATAAAAATCAAAAAAAGTCTAAAAACAACCCTCTTTTTTTTTGAAGTTTATCGGAAACACACTTCATTCAAACTCGACAGAATCAAAAAGCGTCTCTGTTCATCTTTCCACTGTTCCACAATCACCACTCTGGTTTGGTTGAAATTAACCCTTAATTCTCCCATTTACATGTGGAGATATGCCGGCTCATTAATATTCAACGAGCTAAGCTGCTTGACTCTGATTGGCTAACAGCTAGCCAATGAGAGCCTGGCTAGAGCATCCTTTACCCAGCCCAACTGGGCCAGCTGATGAATAGTAATGAGCTCAGGCAGCATGATGTCAGACTGACCAGCTGTTGTGATTGGTCTGATTTCTCTGATTATTTCTGATCAGTGGCTAGAGCTGACAGAGGAGGTAGCAGTTCATTTTCACATTCACCACATAACACAAACATAACACACATATGGACCTGACAGATTTCACAAAATACAAGTAAAAACTGTTTGGTGTAGCAGGGCACCTTTAAAGGGTGATAGAATGCAAAACCGATTTTACCCTGTCATAGTTGAATAACAAAATTCGTTGGGTAAATAGGACATACATAGAAGCTCAAAGTCCCACTGACAACCCTTTACTATGAAAATCTCATATTTTTGAAACTGCCGCTGAAAACGGGCGAATCCCAACAAAGCTGGAAGTTGACCTCAACCTCCCAAAAACCGGAACCTTTGTCAGCCCATGGGTGTAAGAGAACAGTAACGTACCCAACATTTACATAGGCTACACAACTGACCTGAGATCAGGTAGAACATTTACATAGGCTACACAACTGACCTGAGATCAGGTAGTACATTTACATACTACACAACTGACCTGAGATCAGGTAGAACATTTACATAGACTACACAACTGACCTGAGATCAGGTAGAACATTTACATAGACTACACAACTGACCTGAGATCAGGTAGAACATTTACATAGGCTACACAACTGACCTGGAGATCAGGTAGAACATTTACATAGGCTCCACAACTGACCTGAGATCAGGTAGAACATTTACATAGGCTACACAACTGACCTGAGATCAGGTAGAACATTTTACATAGGCTACACAACTGACCTGAGATCAGGGTGTACATTTACATACTACACAACTGACCTGAGATCAGGTAGAACATTTACATAGACTACACAACTGACCTGAGATCAGGTAGTACATTTACATACTACACAACTGACCTGAGATCAGGTAGAACATTTACATAGACTACACAACTGACCTGAGATCAGGTAGAACATTTACATAGGCTACACAACTGACCTGAGATCAGGTAGAACATTTACATAGGCTACACAACTGACCTGAGATCAGGTAGAACATTTACATAGGCTACACAACTGACCTGAGATCAGGTAGTACATTTACATAGGCTACACAACTGACCTGAGATCAGGTAGAACATTTACATACGACACAACTGACCTGAGATCAGGTAGAACATTTACATAGGCTACACAACTGACCTGAGATCAGGTAGTACATTTACATAGGCTACACAACTGACCTGAGATCAGGTAGAACATTTACATAGGCTACACAACTGACCTGAGATCAGGTAGAACATTTACATACTACACAACTGACCTGAGATCAGGTAGTACATTTACATAGGCTACACAACTGACCTGAGATCAGGTAGAACATTTACATAGGCTACACAACTGACCTGAGATCAGGTAGAACATTTACATAGGCTACACAACTGACCTGAGATCAGGTAGTACATTTACATAGGCTACACAACTGACCTGGAGATCAGGTAGAACATTTTACATACTACACAACTGACCTGAGATCAGGTAGGAACATTTTACATAGGCTACACAACTGACCTGAGATCAGGTAGTCTTCTGAATCTAGCTAGGTCACGCAGATCTCTGCTATTCCATTACTAAAATTCACTTCTCGAAACGTTTTTATCCGAGAAATCAACTATGTAAATCTCAAATATGGGCCGCTTTACGAAAATTGATGTCTAATTGCAAATTTTGTCCGACTGTGTGTCGGAGTTCAGCCCCGGCTGCTGCCTGTGTTGTTGCCGTTCCGCCGCCCGGCCTGCCTTCCTTCACAGACCGCCGGCCTGCTGTGAGGTACTTGGAGCTCCGTCATGGCAGCCCACAGCACTTCATACCCCCCAGAGTCACCGTCTCTTGGGCTGCAAATTGACTACTCGAAATGCCCCTGCTCTGACAGAGCTCCAGGACCTGCAACTCCCTCTTCCTGCTAGCTAAATGCCCGGGTATGTGGAGTGAGAGCGGTCAGCGAGCTTGTTACACCAGCAATACTTACCACAGGTTTTTACTTTTTAATGTGTGTAATTATAATGTGTTGAGTTATTTAAACAAACGATTGGGGAAATAAACGCTGCTTGTCCACGAGTCTCATTGATAGAGCCTGCTGCTGGATGTAGCTCTATCAATGAGAGATAGTTAGTCCTCCTCTTAGAATTCCTCTGGAATTCAAAAATTCATTAACTTGAAATCGGACACCGTTGACAAGAAAACCCATTGACAGCTTTATTTGGGGTCCTTCCGGAAAATGTTAAACTTACAGCTTTAGAGAGGGATAATATTGCACTTTGCACACTGTTGGCTAGAAGACTTATACTAATAAACTGGAAGCTGCCATCTCCTCCAACCTACCGCCAGTGGATTTTTGACCTACTTTTGCCCTCAAACTTTAAAAGATTAAATTTGGAGTTAGAATGAACCCGAACTTTTCTTGGAATCTTGGAGCCCTTTTTGAATTATTTCAAGGAGACAAACTCTGGATAAAACCCTTTTTCTTTTCTCTCTCTGATTTATTTAGTTGTTTACATGTATATGCATATGTTACTGTGATTATATGTTCATTTGTATGTATTTATTATGCTTGTATAATCTTTTTTTCCTTTTTGTTTCCCCTTCATTTCATTATGCAACATTCTGATACTTGTACTGTGCTTGAGAAGTTTTTCTTAATAAAAAAATAAATAAAGATATTTTAGCTTGATGTTGTATATACGTGCGGATGAAATTCAAACTGTAATATATTGGACTATGACCAAAATGAAGCTAACTATCCGCGATTTGTAGCTACAAATCACGGATAGTTAGCTTCTCATTTTCCGCTTGTGCGGTTAAAAATCCACTAAGTAGACAAGCAGAGGACTTAAAAAGTTTAACAAGTATTTATTTAAGTAAAATCATAAGAGCATAAACGTGTACACCGGGTCCGAATTGAGCAGGGGCACACAGGCTTCTCTCATCAGACTGAATTTTTCTGGCTTATACATGAATTCATATATCAGTCTCTAAGAGCATTTTGATTTGTTTATTAAAAGTTGGAGGAGTACCGTGGTTTAGACTTCGGCGCCCCTGGTTGGTGCACAGACTGGTCCCAGTCTTTTGGCACACGCATTCTTCATCAGTTATTAGACTTTAGCTGTGCTGATGGTCAGAGAGAACAATGGCCGCCGCGTTGCCTGTCACAGGTTGAGAAGTAACTTATTTTTATGGTCAAACTGATATCAAACTGATATTAACTTCGTTGCTGCACTCTTGTTGCTCTCTGACCACCGGTCATTGCTGCTTTCTAAATGTACAACAGTATCCTTTTCTCATTTTGCCTGACTAAGCTGTCACAGTGCTCTTCCACTAAAACACACTAAACACACAATACTATTCAACTATAATTTGTATCCTCATAAAGCATAGCCAGCTTGATTGATTATTTTTATTTCTTACAAGCTCTCACTCACATACACCGGGCATTTAGCTAGCAGGAAGAGGGGAGTTGCAGTCCTTGGAGCTCTGTCGGGCAGCGGTGTTTGGTTGTCCTTTAGCCCAAGAGACGGTGACTTTGCGCGGGTATGAAGTGCTGTGGGCTGCCAGCCGTGACGGAGCTCCAAGTACCTCATGGCAGGTGGCGAGGCAGCAACACAGGCAGCACCAGCCTCTGAACTCCGACACAGTCTTACCAAATTTGCAATTAGCCATCCATTTTTGTAAAGCAGCCCATATTTGAGCTTTATATAGTTGATTTCTCGCTAAAAAGTATCAGAAGTGAATTTAATAACGAAATAGCCCGATAAACAATGTATAACTTTGCAATGAGACCTGCTGTCGAGTCTCCCATGTGTTTCTATGTAGTTTGCTCAAACCAATCAGCACGTAGCTCATTCTGAATATTCATGAGCATACCATATTTGGAAGAAAAGCTCTTGTTCCAAATAGAGCCATATTCACAGGGTAGTTAAGGGCCTAATAAAATATCATTCTGGCAATTTCCGGCCCAACCAATGTTACATACCCCATTAGGAGACCTGAAGGAACAGTGTAAAATACCCTATATAATCATTATATCACCCCTTTAAAGGTCTCAGTAAAATATAACCAATTTAATAAACTACAATCACAATAATAATATGGCACAAACTCTTGGCATTTTTCCCCTAACTATCCTGTCCTGTCTGAATTATACTGAAAGTAACGTAAAATAAGTAAGTCACAGAAACGTAAACAGATAGATGAAGCCTGCAATGTTTCGTATGTCTGAAAAGGGCAGTGTTGGGAGTAACAGCGTTTAATTGTAACGGAGTAATCTAATTAATTACTTTTCCCATCGGCAGCAACGCCGTTATCGTTACTGAGAATATAAAGTGGAGCGTATACTAAAATTTGGTTGAATGAAGCGAGGTGACAGGCTTCGCTGCACACCAGCTGCCTGGAGAGATTGACTGCATCTCCGACTACCACTAAACACAAGACAGCAACAATGGCAATGGCGGACCAGGGAATTCAAAAGGTAGCGTTCTCAAACTGGAAGTACCGGCACTACTTCTCCCTCATGGAAATTAAAGGCAAGAATGTTTATGTAACATGCACGCTGCGCCCAGGGAAAATAAGGTCACAGTTACTTTGCTGAGTAACATTATTCTTTTACAATGTGGTAACTGGAGTTACTAACTCAGTTACTTTTTGGAAGAAGTAATTTGTAACTGTAACTAATTATTTTTTAAAGTAGTATGACCAACACTGCTGAAAAGGCTTTAACACTTTGATCATAGAACTACAATCACTTAAACTACTTATTGGATCATCTTTAATCTTCATCATTGTCCCTGATATAATCTAATTGCTGTGTCTGTGTGTGTGTGATGTTCCCTGTGTGTGTGTGTGTGTGTGTGTGTGTGTGTGTGTGTGTGTGTGTGTGTGTGTGTGTGTGTGTGTGTGTGTGTGTGTGTATGTGTGTGTGTGTGTGATGTTTCCCTGTGTTACTGTGTGTGTGTTCTGTGTCTCTGTATGTGTCTGTATCTGGCGGTGTGTGTGTGTGTGTGTGTGTGTGTGTGTGTGTGTGTGTGTGTGTGTGTAGTATGTCTGGTCAGGTGAGCCTGTGATTGATTTTTCAGGTTTTGATGGTCAGGTGACAGACGTCCAGGTCTGGGATTATCCTCTCCACTACAGAGAAGTCTTCAACTACATGAACTACGGTAACTTACGGTATGTGTGCATATAAATATAATATATCTAATTGTATTATTATTGTTTTCATAAAATGGACTGGTTTTCCACCATTTGAAAATACAATTGTGATTTCAGGTCGTACTCTGGCTCGCCCTCTCCTGGTCCTACATCAGCTACTCCCCAGAGGAGACGTCCTGTTGAGGACGCCTATCAACCGCAGTGGCAGGACCGACAGCCAATCAGCCGCATAAGGAGAGGAAATGGCGGCGGCCAAAGGGAGAGAAGAAGACCATGGAGTTTTTCCATTTTAACGAGGAAAGAGAGAACAGCTTTAAACCAAAAGCTGTAGCCTCCGTTTTTCACTTAATAATCAAGCAACAATTAATGATAAATGACATTAAAGGCGCAAAATGAACCTATAGGGGTTAATAACAGATGTGTACCGGAATCGCCGTTCTCTGGGACATGTTTTCATGCTAATCTAATGTGTCTCTAGCTTGAAACAAGCTACCACAAAACCGCTTAATTAGCTTATAATGCTAGTAGTCGGGCAGAGGGTAAGTGAAAAGAAATCTCTATTTCTACACCACTAACAAGACTAAACATAGCACCACACTTCCACTTACAAAGTTCTCAATGCTTGTGTTTACATGTAGGGACCCTCATTATGCTACCGTGGAAGCGTGGTGATATTTTGAGCCTCGTTAGTGGTGTAGAAATAGAGATTTACCATCTGGCCCGGGCGCGTTAGCAGCTAATCCATACCTGTCAACATTTGGTTTTCAAAATCCGGAGATTTGAGTGGGGGAATGGCAGCGACCGGGGAGTTACTGTTAAGTGTACTGTAAGTCTGTGCTACCAACATTGCCATCTTGAGTTCAGCTTGCTTCACGTCTGTTCTTTCGTGATGGATGAAATCGCCCGTCGTGCCCTTCATATGCCTCTTCTTCTGCGCCGATGGTGCCGCTGTGTTTTAATGTGCTGCTGGGTGATGTCATTTTCCTCGCGCTGCGCTACATTAAAAATCAATGCGACACACCTTACAAAAAGCCTGGAGGTTGTCGATATGTTGTCGTTGGACTAAGTTTGTGGATGCTACTGTGTGCGTGCATCAATAAGTCAGTCTGATGACGAGGTCATGCAGGATTTATGAATGTACGTTAGCAACAGTAGGCTAATTCACGCAGGGTGCTATTTAATGTGTGAGCTAATACTGCGCATCTGTTCATGTGCACCGTTATGTTTCGGTTTATTGAAGGAGTTATTCAGTGCTAATATAACCGAGAATGTAGTTTAAACTCAGTAATGGTATATTAGGTTATTACTGTCCGCTCTGTTGAAGGCAAACCGGAGATAGGGCTAAAAAACGGCAGCTGTGAGCTAACCACCGGTTTGTGGTAGCTTGTTTCAAGCTAGAGACACATTAGATTAGCATGAAAACATGTCCCAGAGAACGGTCGACTCAGTACACATTATTAACCCCCTAGGTTCATTTTGTCCGAATTGTCCTTTAAACTACTACTGATTACTGATTTGATCAAAGTGTGATTACTGTATATTTACAATATGACAAACGTAACGAAATATAACCAAATAGGATCATTCTTTCATATTTTTACTAACATGTTTGACTTCATATTGTTCTCTTTGTACATGTACTCACTTCCTTAGTTTCATTAATTGAGCTTGTATAATACTAAATTACTGTATTGTCATTAAAACTGAACTGAAATCACACAATTTTACTCTGAATGCATTTCAAACACACATTTGCATATTTTTTTTATAACAATGTATTATTAAAATGTCAAGGGGTTGTTCATAGTGATGAAACCTACAGAGAGTTATCACCTGAGTCTGTTGAATGTTTAGCAGTCTGACCCTAAACTTTACTGTTCTGGTTCACTCTCACTGCTCTCATAGCGCTGCAACACGGTCTTAACGGCAGTTCGTGAAATGGTCACGTTATTTAAACTATTGATTCGTGTACACGGACACATTATCTAATTTTTTTGTGGTGGTCAGCGCGTTTTTTAAACTAATGCATTTCAATGGGAAGCATCTTCGGGATCACAGCCTCGACTACGGTAGCCAGTAGGGGAGAACGGACCGAATGAAACCGTTTTTAATTAAACGTCATTTACAAAGATATCGTAAAACACGGAAAGCTAATATTTTGTCACTAGCAACCTACATCTGTCCCTCTGTCAAATACAGTTGCATTTTCAGCTCTAAATAAAACCGTTGGGGAGTTATTTAAGCAGTAGTCGGTCGGCGTTTTGTTTCATTCATCCCTCCTGGCCTGGACGAAAGAAACATCCAGTTTAAGCTATGCACACTTCCCACAACTTCAGTATTTAGCAACATATCATGAATGGTACTTCAGATGGGTGTTATTTCAGATAGATTGCTGCAGGGCTATACGTCTTGGTGAATGTCTGTTAACAACTCATTGCCGGTCATCGGAAGCGCATATCCCGCGGTTATGGAAATACCATGGCACTATGCCATTTATATAGCTAGAATAATACATTTCCAATTATATAATGTTTTTATGGTACAAAATGTTATTTCACTCTGTTCTTATGTGGGTAAGGCCACCGCCATCCAAATAAGTTCCCATAACTACCCACAGGCCATCAGTCTCCATAGGATAACATGGCAAAACCTCGACCCTATCTGATAGCCCCAAATATATTTACACCTTTCTAAAACCACTTTTCCATGTCTCACCTGCATAAATACAGTATAAACATAGTTATTTGTGCAATTACTTAGAATACATGGGGTTTACTGCCTGGTCGGGACCGAATGAAACAGCTGTTTCATTCGGCCCGACAGCAACAACTGACATTTAAACCTATTTTGCTCCTAAACTAAAAAACTCTGACATTCCACACTGTAGGACATTTTAAAACCCAAATTCATCTGTCGTATGACCATGACAACGGTACATGAAACAATAAATACAAACTGTCATTAAAAAAAAATTACCGGCATCAAACATTTTATTTACCGCACTCAAATTGGGTTCGCAGGTCTAACTTTGTAGCAGCATGACCTCAGTCCGCAACTTTCCTGGGTCTGGTAGATCTTGTGTGCTGTGCGTGCTGCGAAATTTGACATTTGCAACGTGTATGGTTTTTCCCGGATGTACCGTGAGTATAAAAAGGACGAAAATCCGTGGCGGGAGGTTGGTTTGAGGGGGTGGATGGGTCAAACAAGACAGGACTTTCACCCCAGTGACCGCGACGGTCTCTCCAGCTGCTAGCGGTTTCTCCAACTTCAGTCAGTACGAGGCAGGATTAGCCGGGAGACTTCTTCTAAACGAGGGCGCGCTTCCAACTTAGCGTGGAATACCTGCAGAACAGGGACATGGAAGTAGTTCTTTTGGAGATTATGGTGAACTAGTGTGTGTTGTAGCAGTGTTTTGCCATTCAGAACGAGCTAGCATGCTACAGTTAGCCCCCTCGTCTCGGCTAGTGACGTAGAAAGCCGTGCAGATGTTGACCAGCTCACCAGGAGACTGAAGGCAGGACACATTCAGAAACCAGATCTCACTCAGAACACCATGGATGGATGTTTTTCCAAGTTTGTATGTGTGTGGAAGCACCAGAGACACAAAATAACACCCCAAATCCCTGAAAAGGAGATTTTTTTCATAATATGGGCACTTTAAAAGTGGCCGCTGTGTGAATTTCTTTATTATACCTGTAACAAGCAAAATCAAACAATGTCATGACAGATCCTCAGCAGTGAGTATATTTCAAAAGACATCAAGTTACAATAAAGTTAACATAAAAATCAGATAAACATCTTTTAATTTGCCAACAAAAACTGTAGGCTATCATATGAAAACGAGCTTGACGACTTCCTCGTGACGCTTCGTATCATACGTTTACATACTTTCATCAAAACTGTAGTTCTTCAGGGCGTACGAGTGGTTTAGTAGTAGTGGTTATATGTACTGATGGTCAAATGAAGCTTCGTGAACAACTGTCTTTATTTTCTGAGCTCACTAGGTGGCGCTCTCTGTTCAGAGAAAAAGGTTAAAGGAACGGCAATAGAGAGCCGAAGTCCCGCCCTTCCCGGTGGACCTCATGGGACCTTAATTCGGAAAAAAATATGAACGGGGAGAGGCGAATTATTTTTTGAACTCGTTTGAATTTGAGCCATAGATTACACATCTGATGTTCGTCAATTTAAAAGATAAGTTTTCAGCCGAAGAAAGTCTCAGTTAGCCGTAGGTTTGTCATAGTACCGCTTAGTTTAGTGTGAGACCGCTCAGTGAACTACATCTCCCAGTGGACTACAGCTCTCGTCTCACACAATTTACATCACCTAGCTTGA
Source organism: Perca fluviatilis (assembly GCF_010015445.1). NCBI lineage: Eukaryota > Metazoa > Chordata > Actinopteri > Perciformes > Percidae > Perca > Perca fluviatilis. The sequence goes on along the minus strand of NC_053115.1, from coordinate 289,485 downwards.
TGCTCAACTTGCTAGCTAGCTTAGCTCTGTTCCACAACACATGTAATGTTATCGTAGCCTGGTGAGAGCGTCCTGATCTGGCGAGCTCCAGTTTTCTCCTCTCAGATCAGTCTGGCATCTTGAGATAGAGAAAATTTGGGGCCCGTGCATACGACCGACCAATCAGCGTTGGTTTTGAGGCGGGTTTAGGTGTGTCGTTATTTTCTGAGCTCACTAGATGGCGCTCTCTGTTCAGAGAAAAAGGTTAACCTTGTGCTGTCCTCCCGGTTAGAGAAATGTTGACACGTTTTTCAAAAAATTTTCCCCCTAGGCTTCTGGCACTTTTTGTTGAGGTTTTTGTTCCGCTTATTGTCAGAATATTTTAATTTATTTTTTATTTTTTTTAAGTTGTTGTATTTTCAATGTTTTCGTTGTTTTTTACAACTTTTTTTTGTCACTTTTACGTTTGATGCTTTTTTCACACTACTACCAACTTATACAAAGAGTTTTACACTTATTCTTGGAATTCATGGACACTAAACCTAATTTAGTTGAGTTTAAAAAGCAGAAATTGCTAAAAAAATTCTGTTCTGAGCCTTCATTTTACTTGAGAAGAACGTTAAATGGAACCATCCATGTACATTTTTGGCAATTTGTTTGACAGAAACCCAAATTGCTGATATAAATTTTTTGAAAATGGGTCAAATTTGAACCCAAGACAACAGGAGGATTAAAGGAATGAGAGGCGAAGCCCTCCCCTTCCGGTGGACCTCATGGGACCTTAATTTGGAAAAAATATGAATGGTAGTGAACGGGGAGAGGCAAAGACTTTCTTGACTTGCGAAATGATCAATTAAACTGATGAACATCATGTGTAATTCATGGCTCAATTCAAACGGGATCTAAAAATAATTTGCCCCTTCCCCGTTCACTACCGTTCATATTTTTTACATTAAGGCCCCAACGGAAGTAGAAGGGCGTGACTTCGGCTCTCTATTCAGTGTAGTTTTCAACCTTTTGTTGAAGAGAAAGCGCCATCTAGTGGGCTCAGAAATAAGAGAAAATGGTTCCACGAGGCTTCATTTGACCATCACTAGTTCTATGGCTTTAATAAAAACAAAAACAGTGATATAGAGCAAAGTATGCGTGCTTGCGTTGACATTTTGAATTTGTAGTATCTTTTGATTTTGTTGTAACGATTGGTCCAAATATTTTGTTGGAATTAAATGTGGAAGATGGCCACAAGCTACCTTAGCCGGACTATATATTTGATTGTTTCTGTGTCCACGTTAGCTGGCCGTTCACTCACTGACGCTGGCTAGCAGCTAAAGCTAACAACCTAGCAACAGTCATTATCCAAAGAAACCAACAAACTAACAAGATATTCTAGATACGGTTATTTTTTCCTTTACCGAGCAGTGGCTCAATTTGTGGAAATATTAGATTTCGCTGTTGGTTTCAATGTGGGAAAACATTTGATCATTCTAGCAGTGGTACATTTACTGAAGTACTGCATTTAAGTACAATTTCAAGTTGCTTTACTTGAGTTATTTGAGTATACCCTTACATTTCAGAGGGAAAAATTGTACTTTTTACTACTTACTATTAGCCTGGGAAAACCCTGACGAACTTCCGGCTAATTTGAGATTTTACTCTACAAGTCCGTCTGGCCAAGAGGGTCCGTGTAACGCTTATCAGTTCAATTTTCTAAGCACAAACGGACAGTTGGAAAAACAGAAAAATGGGTTCAAATATCCATTTTTTCTTTTTTCACCTTGACATATTAAAAACTTTGATCTTTAAACTGTTTTTCCAATTTTCTGTTTTTTATTCAGAAGATCAGAAATTGAGAAAATTACAAAATTGCGTCTGAGCTCCAATTATTCAATAATTCTGCCATGGTGTTCTCTCCTATTTTGTGGAATATGCAGGTCATTAACTGCATATGGACCAAAATGGAAAACTGATAGACCTTGGGGTCAGAGGTGCCTGTAACTGATGGTTTTCGAGAGAATACCATGGTGGCAGTATTGAATAATTGGAGCCCAGACGCAATTTTGTAGTTTTCTAAATTTCTGAACCTTTAAAGATCCAATTTTTTAAATTGTCAAAGCGGAAAAAAATGAAAACTTGGATATTGGAAACCATTTTTATGTTTTTCCAAAAGTCTGTTTGTGCTTAGAAAATTGAACTGATAAAGAGTTACACGGACCCAAGAGCCCATTCAAGCCCATTTCCAATTTTTCTAAATCGACCGTTGAGGAGGGCTCTACACCAATCACAACCGTTGAGGCGGGCTTTACACCAACCGTTGAGGAGGGCTCTACACCAATCACAACCGTTGAGGCGGGCTTTACACCAACCGTTGAGGAGGGCTCTACACCAATCACAACCGTTGAGGAGGGCTTTACACCAACTAGAGGCCTAACAATACAACCGTTGGGAGGGCTCTACACCAATCACAACCCGTTGGCGGGCTCTACACCAATCACAACCGTTGAGGCGGGCTTTACACGATGATAGCGCAGCGACAGCGAGCAGCTTTGTGTTTACATTCAACATGACCACCGAAGCGCAGCAGCCGTTGATGCCGCTGTCGCTGCTACGTCACCCAGATCTTTGCTCCGATTGGTTGAAGGACTATCCAATTGCGTACACAGTCATTTGAGTGGCGTCCGTTGGTGACGCACCTTTGGAAATGGGCTGTGAATGAAGCTTCCCCCAGACCCTTCTCAGTTACAGCTGAGAAGAGTCTGGTGTCAGCCAGGCTAACTTACTATTAAATCATGAATAAATCATTATCTGGGGTTTTGCTTAATGGTCCAATATCAATGTTTTCTGGGAATTGGGTCTCAAAATAACATTACAATCACATTTTATGTTCTCAGAATCAGTAGAAATGCTAAAACTTTACATTTTCAGTGTCTCTTAGCAAATAAACAACAAATTCAAAATGTCAAGGTGTCTCAAAAACATTGTAAATAGCCTAAGAAAGGTAAATTAACATTATATGGAGCAATACATATTTATATCTCTGTATTTAGTAAGACATCTGTTGTAATAGCAAAATAATTATCGTACATCATATCTGGGCCACCCTTTCACTTTACACCATTATGTACAACACATTTCATTCTCTACAGAGGGGAATATGAGAATAGCCCTCCATGAAAAAATTTAAAATTGTTAAAATAATTTGTTTGTTTTTTTACAATATAAAACTTACATGGTTGCCCAACAACCAGATTACACAGGTTTTTTCCAACCAGCACATATTTGTGATGCGTTTCTTTACAATTATCTGCTTGAAGAGCATTTAAGGCTCTGACACACCAACCAGACGGCCGATCCGTTGGACCGATCATTCAGAAAAGTTCCTCCGAACGCACCGAAGAGACGCCGACTTCAGCGTACGTTCTGCGCATGCGCGAGACGCAATACGTCTCCATAACAGCAGGCGGCGCTAATCTTTATTGTAAACCGGAAACGAGGAACCATCTCTTTAGACCAGTGGTTTCTCCTTGGCGTCTACTTATGTCTAAGAAAAGCTGAGAGCCTTACTTTCTTTTTTGATACAAAAGGAGTAATCAGCACTTTGACGTTTCATTCATAAAATAGTGATGCCGTGGCGGCAGGAAAGACGAAGATGATAGCAGCTAGCAGCTAACAGCTAGCAGCTAGCAGCTGACCTGATGACAGCAAGGGTCCCAGGTTAAGAGGTCCCAGAGGTTTGGCCTACTAAGTAGCCTGCCTACAATTTTAAGCGAGAAATAAAATATATAGTTTTTATACAGACTTTTGTATACATTATATATTCTAGTGCATTATCATAATTTGTTTAACATGTGCAAATATATATATATTTTTTAACCTCAACCTTAAACCAGATAAAGACTTGCAACCCCCCCTGTGATCTTTGCTGCCCCCCCCCAGGTTGGGAACCACTGCTTTAGACCATGTGTCACAGGAAAGTGTTTTTTTAAACTGTAATTACGTGACATACAAAGCAGAGTTTGGCAGATTTGCCGACTCTGAGACTCAGAAATTCCCCCAGAAGAAGCAGAGAGAGAGTTTTAATATTCAGGCTGAGAAACGAAAATCTATAATTGTTTTGCTAAATTCTACGATGGCTTTTGATGACTTTTGTAGGGCTTCATGTCAACAAAAATGCTCTCCATGTCTGGCCCTTTTTTGTCTCTTTTTTCCAGTGTGGCCCTCTGGGAAAATTAGTTTGACGCCTCTGTACTACTAGGAACATCTGTCTAGACGTGGTAAACACAGAGCACGCTGTGGTCAGTCCTTGTTTCCATCAGAGAGAGGTGATAGTAGTCAAGGAGGATTGTTGATGTTATAACTCGCTGAACAGAAGAGAATACCACGGTGAGTAATAACAAGATACTGGCAGCTCTGGTTTCTCGTGCACTGATTCGCTAGTCAAGGGCTAGCACACCACCAATCAGATTGGTCATTGAGTCAGACTGCCCACAGGCCGATTCAACAAGTCAAATCGGCCAAAATTAAAGCAGACAGCTCAGAACACACCGAACAGACTCGAGTCACCAACCTTTGGTTAGGTTGGTGTGTCAGGGCCTTTATACAACATGTGTTACATGATGGGCTAAAAAGAAAGAAGAAAAAAACCACAAAAGGTTAATTTAACATTTTCAAACAAGTGATATTTTGAAATGCAAACATAAAATATCTGTACTTGCAGTTAACCACTAACTACACTTTCAGAAAAATGCTAATAAGTCATTCTCATTCACACTCTGAAAATACAAATTTAATTCCATTATTGCTGTTGTTATAGATGGTTTTGTTATTTCGTTTACATTGTAGGTGTCCAAAGAATGTTTATGAATTCAAATAAATCAGAAACTTTGAGTTGAATGATTTTAAATAAAAAAAAAGGACCAAACCATGTTTGTGCCATTTAAAGCTACAGTGCGTAGTTTCTGTCTCCGCCATGAGGAATTGTAAGTAATGACAACAAAACTGTCAGCGCATCCACGTGATACAAGCCTTCCGTGGTCGCATAATTTCAATAAATTAATATCCATGTTTTAATTAGTTTGTAAAGGATTTGATTCTGACTATGTAACTCAAAGTCTTGAGACACTGATATGACCTGAAACCAATAAGAAATCAATCCAAAAATGTATATTCTGAAGTAGATTCATGTAAATCAAACATAATTTGTGTATAATGGGCTAAAACATGCAGTGAAATGATGCATGATAGACCCAGAAGTGATAATTATCCCTTTATTAGAACTGAATTTGTTGGGTTTCTTGTATTTTCTCTGTAACTTTGCAGGTTTTGATATTGCATCTGTGTAGTTCACTTGTTCTTCAGAAAACAATTAAAACAGACTTCCGCTGTATTTTGTTGTTGTCTGAAGGCAACATAGAGGTAGCCTCATGAGAGCGTCCTGATCTGGCGAGCTCCAGTTTTCTCCTCTCAGATCAGTCTGGCATCTTGAGATAGAGAAACTTTGGAGCCGTTCGCCAAACGACCGACCAATCAGCGTTGGTTTTGAGGCAGGTTTAGGTGTGACGCAACGAGAAGCGACTGTTCGGTCTAAACAACGTGGCGGCTTCCTCGGAGGAGATGAGCGTAGCTATCGCAGCGAGTTTTATCCGAATTAGAAAGTATTCCTTCATTGGAAGAAGAGCAAAAAACGGCAAGAAAAGATGTTTCTGCTCTTCTCCCGACTGGTTTTGGCAAGAGGTTTGATCTGATTGGTTGATTTGGCCTGTCTATCACCAACTATAGGTGGTGATAGACAGGTGGTTTATCCAATCAGATAACCAGGATTTTCGCCCCTTCCCAAAAGTTCTCCAACGGAAAGTTCCCAGATGGATATGCCGAGCAGATGGGAAGCGATCCATCTGGTGGAGTCAGGTTAACATAGAGCAGTGGTGTCAAACTCAGTTTCCCAGAGGGCCACACTGGAAAATGAGAATCACTTCGAGGGCCAGACACGTAGAGATTATTGAAAAAGTCAAATATTATGACTGTATTATTGCATGTCTCATATACTGCAGTCTTCTCACTTACATTTTGGGCCTAATAAAGCCCCCAAAAAGTTCCTCAGCCAGCGACAAATACATTGAAAAAAGTAAGCCTTAAAGGCCGAAAAAAAGCGTCAAAATTCTCTGAAAAAGTGACAAAAACATCAGAAAGTGCCAAAAATATCGTAAAAAGCGCCATAAACTTCCGAAAAAGTGGCAAAACATTGAGTACAGCATCAAAAAGGTTCAAACAAAGTGCCTAAAGCATTGAAAAACAACGCATAAACTGCCTGAAAAAGCGACAAAAACTATGTGGGCCTAAATGTATTGTGAACCTAAATTGAAATGCGGGCCGGATCAAATACTGCAAGGGGCCGGATTTGGCCCTCGGGCCTCGAGTTTGACACATGTGACATAGAGGATCCTGAGCAGGATGACCTTTAGAGTTCAATGTTTGTCAGAAGTAAATTTAGTTTAAAAAGTAAGAGCACTGAGCTGCAGCTCAAGAAGCACAGCTCTTACTATCGTTACAGGAACCAGAGAGAGACAAACTCATCAAGTCTTTGGTCCTGCTCTCATTCCTGTAAGGCACCAGCATCACGTTATCCAAAATCAAAAAGCTCAGTTTAAACAATGCTAGCTGTATGTGTTAGTTAATGAGCCACACAAGCCACCGTATAGATTACTGCTGCAGTCACCGACCATCTAAAGCAGTGGTTCTCAAATAGGGGGTCAGTGTCCCCCTAGTGGTAC
>NC_053115.1:260239-277739 GCF_010015445.1 Perca fluviatilis | reverse complement strand
ATGTGTATGAGCTTTGGGTGAGTTTGTACTGACACTATGAATAGTAATATTTGTAGTACTGATGTGTATGAGCTTTGGGTGAGTTTGTACTGACAGTATGAATAGTAATATTTGTAGTACTGATGTGTATGAGCTTTGGGTGAGTTTGTACTGACAGTATGAATAGTAATATTTGTAGTACTGATGTGTATGAGCTTTGGGTGAGTTTGTACTGACAGTATGAATAGTAATATTTGTAGTACTGATGTGTATGAGCTTTGGGTGAGTTTGTACTGACAGTATGAATAGTAATATTTGTAGTACTGATGTGTATGAGCTTTGGGTGAGTTTGTACTGACAGTATGAATAGTAATATTTGTAGTACTGATGTGTATAAGCTTTGGGTGAGTTTGTACTGACAGTATGAATAGTAATATTTGTAGTATTGATGTGTATGAGCTTTGGGTGAGTTTGTACTGACAGTATGAATAGTAATATTTGTAGTACGATGTGTATGAGCTTTGGGTGAGTTTGTACTGACAGTATGAATAGTAATATTTGTAGTACTGATGTGTATGAGCTTTGGGTGAGTTTGTACTGACAGTATGAATAGTAATATTTGTAGTACTGATGTGTATGAGCTTTGGGTGAGTTTGTACTGACAGTATGAATAGTAATATTTGTAGTACTGATGTGTATGAGCTTTGGGTGAGTTTGTACTGACAGTATGAATAGTAATATTTGTAGTACTGATGTGTATGAGCTTTGGGTGAGTTTGTACTGACAGTATGAATAGTAATATTTGTAGTACTGATGTGTATGAGCTTTGGGTGAGTTTGTACTGACAGTATGAATAGTAATATTTGTAGTACTGATGTGTACTGACCAGTTTATCTTTCAGCTTCAGGACCAGATCTACTGTCTCTACCTCCGAGTGCATCTGGACTCTCTGCTGCAGATCCTACAGACAGACAGACAGGCAGGCAGACAGACAGACACAGTTAGAGACAGACCGATAGACAGAGTCAGACAGAGACAGACATAGATAGACACAGACAGAAACAGTCAGACAGACAGAAACAGTCAGAGAGACAGACAGATAGACAGACAGACAGAGTCAGAGAGACCGACACAGACAGAGTCAGGGAGACAGACAGAAAGACACAGTCAGACAGTCAGACAGACAGGGCAGAATTTGTCAGGCTGATTTAATCAACCTGACTTAAAAACTCTAAAATATCAGGTGGTTTATCTGGTTTACAGAATCTTCTCTCTCTCTCTCTCTCTCTCTCCCTCCCTCCTTCCCTCCCTCCTCCCTCCTTCCCTCCTCCCCTCCTTCCCTCCCTCCCTACCTCCTCACACAGCGCCTCAAGGTGCAGAGCCTCCAGTTTGTGGGTCATCTCTCTCCTCCTGTTGCGGAACCAGCCGTCAAAGTTGGGAGATTTGAGGAAATGCCTTCGGACGCAGAGGAAACCACACACGATGAGTTCACATGACCCTCAGGATTATGGGCATTTCCATCATCAAACTCCAATCACACCTACCTTACCGTTCTTTCGTTCGGTTACTCTACAATCAGGTAAACTCAACACTTCCCTAATTGTTCAGCAGGATGTGTGGCTTGTTAGCTCGAAGCTAGAAAGGAGTTCTATCCTGGAAATGTACTTCTGTTGATCCACACTAATATATTGTGTGGAGTGTGTGTGTGTGTGTGTGTGTGTGTCGGTATATGAGTGCGTCGTCGTCGTCGCGTCGTAGTCGTGTTGAGGTGAGACAGGAATCAATTGTCACTCCCATCCCGAGCCCACGAAAACACTGCCGTCACATCCCAATCACGTGACTGTCTGTGTCTATGTGTGTCTGTCTGTCTGTCTCTGAGTGTGTGTGTGTGTGTGTGTGTGTGTATCTCCGTCTGTGTGTGTGTGTGTGTGTGTATCTCCGTCTGTGTGTGTGTGTGTATGTGTGTGTGTGTGTGTGTGTGTGTGTCTGTCTCTGTGTGTGTGTGTGTGTATGTCTGTCTGTGTGTATGTGTGAGTGTGTGTGTCTGTCTCCGAGTGTGTGTGTGTGTGTGTGTGTGGGAGCGTGTGAGTGTGTGTGTGTTTGTCTCTGAGTGTATTTATGTATGTATGTGTGTGAATGTGTCTGTGTGTGTGTTTGTGTCTGTGTGTATTTGTGTGTGTGTGTGTGTGTGTGTTTGTCTCTGAGTGTGTGTGTGTGTATGTCTGTCTGTCTGTATGTGTGTGTGTGTGTGTGTGTGTGTGTGTGTCTGTCTCTGAGTGTGTCTGTCTCTGAGTGTGTGTGTGTGCGTGTGTGTATGTCTGTCTGTGTGTATGTGTGAGTGTGTGTGTGTGTGTGTGTCTCTGAGTGTGTGTGTGTGTGTGTGTGTGTCTCTCTGAAATGTGTGTGTGTCTCTGAGTGTGTGCATGTGTGTCTCTCTGAATGTGTGTGTGTCTCTCTCCGAGTGTGTGTGTGTGTGTGTGTGTGTCTCTGAGTGTGTGCATGTGTGTCTCTCTATTGTGTGTTTGTGTGTGTGTGTGTGTGTGTGTGTGTGTGTGTGTGTGTTTTGTTTTTTTCTCTCTGTGTGTTGTGTGTGTGTGTGTGTGTGTGTGTGTGTGTGTGTGTGTGTGTGTGTGTGTGTGTGTGTGTGTGTGTACCTATAAAGTCCTATCCAGTCTCCTTTCAGTCTGGATGTGAGCTGAGGTCCTGCTTTCTCCAGCGTTTTCATGAAGTCCTGCTGGATGAACGGTCTCAGTTGAGGAGGACTCTTCCACGGACTGATGGACTTCTGGAGAGGCATCAGACTAGCCACGTACCGCTCCTGCAACACACACACGCTCTCGCTCTGTTACATCACTTCACAAACAGGCTTATCGTCAAGTACATTTCCACATGCAAGGAATTGTGCTCCTTACTTTGGTGCATATCAATAAACATAGCAAGAGAAAAGGAAAAAAGTACTGCCAAAGTCAAGAATCATAAATGTAAAACAAATAGAAACATGTACAATAAAAATGTAAGTAAAATGTATGACAGCACCATGTCACTATGACAGGGGTCTTCAACATTTTTTAGGGCAAGGACCCCTTAGCTGAAAGAGAGACAGAGTAGGGACCCCCTACTATTGAGTTGCATGTTAAACTGGATAGATATGTATTATTTATACATCATGTTTTAATGTTAAACATATATGTGGAAGGCACAGTGACTAACTGTATGGCTACCTATATTAAGCTTATCTTCAATGTGTAAATTAAATTGTTTTCTTTTCACAAATAGGCCAAATTATCTTTCCTAATAATAGGTTGGATTCATATTATTGTATATTTTCAGACATATTTGAATTTTTGAAAAAAGAAACTTTCAAAAAATATTTTAGACATAATATGGCGGCCCCCTGCACTTACTCTGAGGACCCCCTGTTGAATGTCTCTGTACTATGAAACAAAACCATCTTGAGAAATGTAAAGATAAAATGAAATTAATTGGTAGTTACCAGTGGAATGATGAAGCTCTGAGTCAGTTCTAAGAAGTAGCGTCGAAGAATTGCATTCTGGGCTGCCGAGGGCCTCTTCTGTTGAACACCCTGAAAAACAATCAGAAAATCTGAATTATTAAAGTGTCCATATTATGCTCATTTTCAGGTTCATAATTGTATTTTAAGGTTGTACCAGAATAGGTTTACATGGTTTAATTTTCAAAAAACACCATATTTTTGTTGTACTGCACATTGCTGCAGCTCCTCTTTTCACCCTGTGTGTTGAGCTCTCTGTTTTAGCTACAGAGTGAGACCTCTTACTGCTGGAACATCTTTGTTGGGAGTCGCACATGCTCAGTAGCTAGGTAAGACTACATGCTCAGTAGCTAGGTAAGACTACATGCTCAGTAGCTAGGTAAGACTACATGCTCAGTAGCTAGGTAAGGACTACATGCTCAGTAGCTAGGTAAGACTACATGCTCAGTAGCTAGGTAAGGACTACATGCTCAGTAGCTAGGTAAGACTACATGCTCAGTAGCTAGGTAAGACTACATGCTCAGTAGCTAGGTAAAGCCTACATGCTCAGTAGCTAGGTAAGACTACATGCTCAGTAGCTAGGTAGGACTACATGCTCAGTAGCTAGGTAAGACTACATGCTCAGTAGCTAGGTAAGACTACATGCTCAGTAGCTAGGTAGGACTACATGCTCAGTAGCTAGGTAGGACTACATGCTCAGTAGCTAGGTAAGGACTACATTGCTCAGTAGCTAGGTAAGACTACATGCTCAGTAGCTAGGTAAGACTACATGCTCAGTAGCTAGGTAAGGACTACATGCTCAGTAGCTAGGTAGGACTACATGCTCAGTAGCTAGGTAAGACTACATGCTCAGTAGCTAGGTAAGACTACATGCTCAGTAGCTAGGTAAGACTACATGCTCAGTAGCTAGGTAAGGACTACATGCTCAGTAGCTAGGTAAGGACTACATGCTCAGTAGCTAGGTAAGGACTACATGCTCAGTAGCTAGGTAAGACTACATGCTCAGTAGCTAGGTAAGACTACATGCTCAGTAGCTAGGTAAGACTACATGCTCAGTAGCTAGGTAAGACTACATGCTCAGTAGCTAGGTAAAGACTACATGCTCAGTAGCTAGGTAAGACTACATGCTCAGTAGCTAGGTAAGACTACATGCTCAGTAGCTAGGTAAGGACTACATGCTCAGTAGCTAGGTAAGACTACATGCTAGTAGCTATGAACTACATGCTCAGTAGCTAGGTAAGGACTACATGCTCAGTAGCTAAGGTAAGGACTACATGCTCAGTAGCTAGGTAAGGACTACATGCTCAGTAGCTAGGTAAGACTACATGCTCAGTAGCTAGGTAAGACTACATGCTCAGTAGCTAGGTAAGGACTACATGCTCAGTAGCTAGGTAAGACTACATGCTCAGTAGCTAGGTAAGACTACATGCTCAGTAGCTAGGTAAGACTACATGCTCAGTAGCTAGGTAAGACTACATGCTCAGTAGCTAGGTAAGACTACATGCTCAGTAGCTAGAGTAAGACTACATGCTCAGTAGCTAGGTAAAGACTACATGCTCAGTAGCTAGGTAAGACTACATGCTCAGTAGCTAGGTAAGACTACATGCTCAGTAGCTAGGTAAAGACTACATGCTCAGTAGCTAGGTAAGACTACATGCTCAGTAGCTAGGTAAGGACTACATGCTCAGTAGCTAGGTAAGGACTACATGCTCAGTAGCTAGGTAAAGACTACATGCTCAGTAGCTAGGTAAGGACTACATGCTCAGTAGCTAGGTAAGACTACATGCTCAGTAGCTAGGTAAGAACACATGCTCAGTAGCTAGGTAAAGACTACATGCTCAGTAGCTAGGTAAGGACTACATGCTCAGTAGCTAGGTAAGACTACATGCTCAGTAGCTAGGTAAGACTACATGCTCAGTAGCTAGGTAAGACTACATGCTCAGTAGCTAGGTAAGAACTACATGCTCAGTAGCTAGGTAAGACTACATGCTCAGTAGCTAGGTAAGGACTACATGCTCAGTAGCTAGGTAAGACTACATGCTCAGTAGCTAGGTAAAGACTACATGCTCAGTAGCTAGGTAAGACTACATGCTCAGTAGCTAGGTAAGGACTACATGCTCAGTAGCTAGGTAAAGACTACATGCTCAGTAGCTAGGTAAGACTACATGCTCAGTAGCTAGGTAGAACTACATGCTCAGTAGCTAGGTAAGACTACATGCTCAGTAGCTAGGTAAAGACTACATGCTCAGTAGCTAGGTAAGACTACATGCTCAGTAGCTAGGTAAGACTACATGCTCAGTAGCTAGGTAAAGACTACATGCTCAGTAGCTAGGTAAGCGACTACATGCTCAGTAGCTAGGTAAGGACTACATGCTCAGTAGCTAGGTAAGACTACATGCTCAGTAGCTAGGTAAGGACTACATGCTCAGTAGCTAGGTAAGACTACATGCTCAGTAGCTAGGTAAGACTACATGCTCAGTAGCTAGGTAGGACTACATGCTCAGTAGCTAGGTAAGACTACATGCTCAGTAGCTAGGTAAGACTACATGCTCAGTAGCTAAGGTAAGACTACATGCTCAGTAGCTAGGTAAGACTACATGCTCAGTAGCTAGGTAAGGACTACATGCTCAGTAGCTAGGTAAGACTACATGCTCAGTAGCTAGGTAAGACTACATGCTCAGTAGCTAGGTAAGACTACATGCTCAGTAGCTAGGTAAGACTACATGCTCAGTAGCTAGAGTAAGACTACATGCTCAGTAGCTAAGGTAAGACTACATGCTCAGTAGCTAGGTAAGACTACATGCTCAGTAGCTAGGTAAGACTACATGCTCAGTAGCTAGGTAAGGACTACATGCTCAGTAGCTAGGTAAGACTACATGCTCAGTAGCTAGGTAAGACTACATGCTCAGTAGCTAGGTAAGGACTACATGCTCAGTAGCTAGGTAGGACTACATGCTCAGTAGCTAGGTAAGACTACATGCTCAGTAGCTAGGTAAGACTACATGCTCAGTAGCTAGGTAAGACTACATGCTCAGTAGCTAGGTAAGGACTACATGCTCAGTAGCTAGGTAAGACTACATGCTAGTAGCTAGGTAAGGACTACATGCTCAGTAGCTAGGTAAGACTACATGCTAGTAGCTAGGTAAGACTACATGTTCAGTAGCTAGGTAAGGACTACATGCTCAGTAGCTAGGTAAGACTACATGTTCAGTAGCTAGGTAAGACTACATGTTCAGTAGCTAGGTAAGGACTACATGCTCAGTAGCTAGGATAAGACTACATGCTCAGTAGCTAGGTAAGACTACATGCTCAGTAGCTAGGTAAGACTACATGCTCAGTAGCTAGGTAAGACTACATGCTCAGTAGCTAGGTAAGACTACATGCTCAGTAGCTAGGTAAGGACTACATGCTCAGTAGCTAGGTAAGACTACATGCTCAGTAGCTAGGTAAGACTACATGCTCAGTAGCTAGGTAAGGACTACATGCTCAGTAGCTAGGTAGGACTACATGCTCAGTAGCTAGGTAAGACTACATGCTCAGTAGCTAGGTAAGACTACATGCTCAGTAGCTAGGTAAGACTACATGCTCAGTAGCTAGGTAAAGACTACATGCTCAGTAGCTAGGTAAGGACTACATGCTCAGTAGCTAGGTAAGACTACATGCTCAGTAGCTAGGTAAGACTACATGCTCAGTAGCTAGGTGAGACTACATGCTCAGTAGCTAGGTAAGACTAAATGCTCAGTAGCTAGGTAAAGACTAAATGCTCAGTAGCTAGGGAAGACTACAAGCTCAGTAGCTAGGTAAAACTACATGCTCAGTAGCTAGGTAGGACTACATGCTCAGTAGTAAGGTAAGACTACATGCTCAGTAGCTAGGTAAGACTACATGCTCAGTAGCTAGGTAAGGACTACATGCTCAGTAGCTAGGTAAGACTACATGCTCAGTAGCTAGGTAAGACTACATGCTCAGTAGCTAGGTAAGACTACATGCTCAGTAGCTAGGTAAGACTACATGCTCAGTAGCTAGGTAAGACTACATGTTCAGTAGCTAGGTGGTGACTACATGCTCAGTAGCTAGGTAAGACTACATGCTCAGTAGCTAGGTAAGACTACATGCTCAGTAGCTAGGTAAGGACTACATGCTCAGTAGCTAGGTAAGACTACATGCTCAGTAGCTAGGTAAAGACTACATGCTCAGTAGCTAGGTAAGACTACATGCTCAGTAGCTAGGTAAGGACTACATGCTCAGTAGCTAGGTAAGACTACATGCTCAGTAGCTAGGTAAGGACTACATGCTCAGTAGCTAGGTAAGACTACATGCTCAGTAGCTAGGTAAGACTACATGCTCAGTAGCTAGGTAAGACTACATGCTCAGTAGCTAGGTAAGACTACATGCTCAGTAGCTAGGTAAGACTACATGCTCAGTAGCTAGATAAGACTACATGCTTAGTAGCTAGGTAAGACTACATGCTCAGTAGCTAGGTAAGGACTACATGCTCAGTAGCTAGGTAAGACTACATGCTCAGTAGCTAGGTAAGACTACATGCTCAGTAGCTAGGTAAGACTACATGCTCAGTAGCTAAGGTAAGGACTACATGCTCAGTAGCTAGGTAAGACTACATGCTCAGTAGCTAGGTAAGACTACATGCTAGTAGCTAAGGAAGGACTACATGCTCAGTAGCTAGGTAAGGACTACATGCTCAGTAGCTAGGTAAGACTACATGCTCAGTAGCTAGGTAAGACTACATGCTCAGTAGCTAGGTAAGACTACATGCTCAGTAGCTAGGTAAGACTACATGCTCAGTAGCTAGGTAAGACTACATGCTCAGTAGCTAGGTAAGACTACATGCTCAGTAGCTAGGTAAGGACTACATGCTCAGTAGCTAGGTAAGTGACTACATGCTCAGTAGCTAGGTAAGACTACATGCTCAGTAGCTAGGTAAGACTACATGCTCAGTAGCTAGGTAAGACTACATGCTCAGTAGCTAGGTAAGGACTACATGAGCTAGCTAGCTGTTTCTCTAACTTCAGTTAGGCAGGATTAGCTGGGAGACTTCTTCTAAACGAGGGCGCACTTCACACTTAGCGTGGAATACCTGCAGAACAGGGACATGGAAGTAGTTCTTTTGTTTATTTTTTTGAAAGTTGACAGACATGAAAGGGGGAGAGAGATGGGGAACGACACGCAGCAAAGGGCAGCAGGTGGGATTCGGACCCTTGGCCACTGCAGGACTCAGCCAACATGGGGCGAACGCTCTCACTGGGTGAGCTACAGGCTGCCCCAAAGTTTGTCACTTTTTTAAAGTTTTTGTCGCTTTTTGTCACTATTTTCAACCTCTTCCTCCCTCCCTCCCTCCCTCCATCTCTCCCTCCCTCTGTCTTTTTTCATCCAAGTTTGTGCTGCTTTTTTCAAAAAACAATTCCACCTTTTTCAAGGTTTTTGTTGCTCTATTAAAACATCTTTATAATATTTTCCACCTATTCTTGCCTTACTTCCTTCTTTCTACAGACTTTTTACATTTAAAAAAAAAAGTTTTTGTTGCCTTTAGCATCATCAGCATTTAAATGTTTTTCAGCTACATGGCTGCTGTTTGGTAAATCTATCGCTGGTCAGGGGGTACATGGCTTAAAAACACAATTCAAAAGGGGCTACATTACTGAAAAAAGTTCGAGAACCAGTGCTCTAGAGTAATGTAGGATTGAAGTGCATGGCGCCAATCTGATAATAAAACGAGTAAAGCCATGAGTCTCTTATTGGATAGCTCCTCGGTCCTCGCTCGAACCAGAAGTAGTTCTGGCCCTGGACAAATTTTGGCGCAAAATGGACCTAGGGGTTAATAACAGATGTGTACCGAGTCGACCGTTCTCTGGGACATGTTTTCATGCTAATCTAGTGTGTCTCTAGCTTGAAACAAGCTACCGCGAACCGCTGGTTAGCTTATAAAGCTAGTAGTCCGGGCAGAGGGTAAAGTAAAAATAAATCTCTATTTCTACACCACTAACAAGGCTCAAAATATCACCACGCTTCCACAGTAGCATCATGAGGGGCCCTACATGATGAGGGGCCCTACATGTACACCGAAGCATTGAGAACTTTGTAAGTGTACAGACAGTTTATTAAAAAGATATATTATATATAATCGGCCACGATTATCGGGTTGGGCCGTTAGACGCGAGGAAGGGAAGCAAGTGGAGGAAACCGGGATGAATTTTAACAAGCTGGGATGTACCCATCATCTCACCTTCTGGAGCTGTTTGAGGATTTCTTCATCTTTGTTGAGATACGGCTTATATGCAGTATACACACCTGCAAACACACACACACACACACACACACACACACAAAAACACACACACACACACACACACACACACACACACACACAGATCAAGAAATCGTGAATTGAGAATCTGCTGCCTCATAACTGAATGAGAGTTCTGTGAATATATATTAGGGCTGCACAATAAAAAAAAAAAAAAAAAAAAAAAAATATATTATATATATATATATATATATATATATATATATATATATATATATATGAATATTCAATTCAATGTTTAAATTGTTCAATAAAATTATGTTGGAAATGATTTCCTTTCATGTGTGTTTTTTTTAAAATTCAACCAGTAATTTGTTGCATTATAGCTGAATACTGAAATCATCAGAAATGCAGAACTGAAAACACTAGTTAAACAGTTGTAATTTTTTATTCCCAACTTGTATATATTTTAAATATTTGTTCTTGTATTCAATCCTATTACTATTCCATGTATATTGTATCCTATTATATCATGTATATTCTGTATGTGTGATGTGTGTCTGATATTTTGCTGCTGCAACACTGGAATTTCCCATTTTTGAGATCAATTAAAATGTATCTATCTATCTATCTATCTATCTATCTATCTATCTATCTATCTCACATATTTCCCTTATATCGTGCAGCCATATATATATATATATATATATATATATATATATATATATATATATATATATATATATATATGTTGTATTGTATGTATACACATATGTATATATACACACACAGACAAAATAAACACAAAAAATGAAGCGTATGAAGTATTTACCAGGTTTAGAGTCCAGAGTTTTGAGGTTTTTCAGTTTCTTGACTTTCATCTGCTTGGCCATCTCTCCTGAGGGGAGCGAACAGATGGAGAGATCAGATGTGTTACTGACTTACAGCTGTACAGTAATCCCACACAGAGGTGGGAACTCCTTTACATGCTGTTGGGTAGTTTAATCTGCAGCAATGCATCATGTTCTATAAGACCATCATCCATCTGGGGTGTCGCTATCCTGTGAGAACCACATATCTCTAAAAAGTCAAAGTCTTTTTATGGTGTCAGAAAAAGCCCTGTTTTTAGCTTTGTGACGATGCATTTTCCGGTTGATCCAAGAGGCTTTTTAAAGACTTTATTTAGCTTAAAAGAGAACTCCGGCCGATTTTTACCAGAATCTTGATCGCTAGATGGCTCACAGTACTGTCGATAGGAAAAAGAAACGAACAAAATCAGTGCTAGCAAACTGGAGTTGCTGCAGCCAGAGCTCCCAGTTAGCTAAAATGCCAGTTGTGGGGGCATATTTTAAAGAGTGCTTTTGGGCCTCTTAACAGACACAAAATGCAATTAAAATTCCATGGCTCTGGCCATTAGCTGCAGCAACTCTAGTTTGGTAGCACCGATTTTGGTCGTTTTTTTTCCTCCTATCGACAGCACTCGTAGACTCTCACTCTAGCGATCAAGATTCAGGTAAAAGTTCTCCTTTAAGAAGTAGGAGAATTTGTTCAACCTGTAAACAAACACTTCACCCTTTAGGTTATCAGAACATTTCTAATTCAAAACCACCAACTTTGGTTTTCACTGGAAAGGAAGGGTTTGAAAAATTGTAATCTGAAAACTAACTATAGCTGTCAAAAAAGTTCAATATCTGCTTCCGAGATGTCGTGAAGTAGAAGTATGAAGTAGCATAAAATCAGACCCAGACCAAAAGTACACTTATGTATGTACAGTGCCTTGCGAAAGTATTCGGCCCCCTTGAACTTTTCGACCTTTTGCCACATTTCAGGCCTCAAACATCAAGATATAAAACTGTAATTTTTTGTGAAGAATCAACAACAAGTGGGACACAATCATGAAGTGGAACGAAATTTATTGGATATTTCAAACCTTTTAAACAAATAAAAAACTGAAATATTGGGCGCAAAATTATTCAGCCCCCTTAAGTTAATACTTTGTAGCGCCACCTTTTGCTGCGATTACAGCTGTAAGTCGCTTAGGGTATGTCTCTATCAGTTTTGCACACGAGACTGACATTTTTGCCCATTCCTCCTTGCAAAACAGCTCGAGCTCAGTGAGGTTGGATGGAGAGCGTGTTTGTACAACGCAGTTTTCAGTTCTTTCCACAGATTCTCGATTGGATTCAGGTCTGGACTTTGACTTGGCCATTCTAACACCTGGATATGTTTATTTGTGAACCATTCCATTGTAGATTTTGCTTTATGTTTTGGATCATTGTCTTGTTGGAAGACAAATCTCCGTCCCAGTCTCAGGTCTTTTGCAGACTCCATCAGGTTTTCTTCCAGAATGGTCCTGTATTTGGCTCCATCCATCTTCCCATCAATTTTAACCATCTTCCCTGTCCCTGCTGAAGAAAAGCAGGCCCAAACCATGATGCTGCCACCACCATGTTTGACAGTGGGAATGGTGTGTTCCAGAGGTGATGAGCTGTGTTGCTTTTACGCCAAACATAACGCGTTTTGCATTGTTGCCAAAAGTTCGATTTTGGTTTCATCTGACCACAGCACCTTCTTCCACATGTTTGGTGTGTCTCCCAGGTGGCTTTTGGCAAACTTTAAAACGACACTTTTATTGTTATCTTTAAGAAATGGCTTTCTTCTTGCCACTCTTCCATAAAGGCCAGATTTGTGCAGTATACGACTGATTGTTGTCCTATGGACAGAGTCTCCCACCTCAGCTGTAGATCTCTGCAGTTCATCCAGAGTGTTCATGGGCCTCTTGGCTGCATCTCTGATCAGTCTTCTCATTGTATGAGCTGAAAGTTTAAAAGGGACGGCCGGGTCTTCGTAGATTTGTAGTGGTCTGATACTCCTTCCATTTCAATATTATCGCTTGCACAGTGCTCCTTGGGATGTTTAAACATTGGGAAATCTTTTTGTATCCAAATCCGGCTTTAAACTTCTCCACAACAGTATCTCGGACCTGCCTGGTGTGTTCCTTGTTCTTCATGATGCTCTCTGCGCTTTACACGGACCTCTGAGACTATCACAGAGCAGGTGCATTTATACGGAGACTTGATTACACACAGCTGGATTCTATTTATCATCATTAGTCATTTAGGTCAACATTGGATCATTCAGAGATCCTCACTGAACTTCTGGAGAGAGTTTGCTGCACTGAAAGTAAGGGGGCTGAATAATTTTGCCACCCACTTTTTCAGTTTTTTATTTGTTAAAAAAGTTTGAAATAGCCAATGAATTTTGTTCCACTTCATAATTGGGACCCACTTGTTGTTGATTCTTCACAAAAAATTACAGTTTTATATCTTTATGTTTGAGGCCTGAAATGTGGCAAAAGGTCGAAACGTTCAAGGGGGCCGAATACTTTCGCAAGGCACTGTATGTGGACATCCAGAGTGTACATCTCTGAGGTAATTTGGGAGGCTGAAGTTGCGGAAGTTGTAGTGGATTGCATGGCATTGCAAGATCGTGACATTTGTCTTTTATTAATTGAAATACAAACATTGCATTTGAGTGAAGTGGAGTATTTGAAAACCTCTCGACTAGTAGAAGTTCTAGCTACCTGCTTGCTTCATGTCTCCAATGCGGATGATGTGCGGCCAGTGCTGCAGGGTTTTAGCAAAGAAGGGATTGGTCACTCCCAGAATGACTGATGGCCTGTAGAAAGAGAGAGAACACAGAGACAGAGCATAGATGACTCTACAGTTATTAGCTTTAAATACCAACAGATCTCTGTGCACAATAACAAGGAGACAACAACAAGACCCTCATATCCTGCCAACTTCAAAGTCCCATGACATGGTGCTCTTTGGATGCTTTTATATAGACCTTAGTGGTCCCCTAATACTGTATCTGAAGTCTCTTTTATATAGGCCTTAGTGGTCCCCTAATACTGTATCTGAAGTCTCTTTATAGAGACCTTAGTGGTCCCCTAATACTGTATCTGAAGTCTCTTTATAGAGACCTTAGTGGTCCCCTAATACTGTATCTGAAGTCTCTTTTATATAGACCTTAGTGGTCCCCTAATACTGTATCTGAAGTCTCTTTTATATAGACCTTAGTGGTCCCCTAATACTGTATCTGAAGTCTCTTTTATATAGACCTTAGTGGTCCCCTAATACTGTATCTGAAGTCTCTTTTATATAGACCTTAGTGGTCCCCTAATACTGTATCTGAAGTCTCTTTTATATAGACCTTAGTGGTCCCCTAATACTGTATCTGAAGTCTCTTTTATATAGACCTTAGTGGTCCCCTAATACTGTATCTGAAGTCTCTTTTATATAGACCTTAGTGGTCCCCTAATACTGTATCTGAAGTCTCTTTATAGAGACCTTAGTGGTCCCCTAATACTGTATCTGAAGTCTCTTTTATATAGACCTTAGTGGTCCCCTAATACTGTATCTGAAGTCTCTTTTATATAAACCTTAGTGGTCCCCTAATACTGTATCTGAAGTCTCTTTTATATAGACCTTAGTGGTCCCCTAATACTGTATCTGAAGTCTCTCTTAATATAGACCTTAGTGGTCCCCTAATACTGTATCTGAAGTCTCTTTTTATATAGACCTTAGTGGTCCCCTAATACTGTATCTGAAGTCTCTTTTATATAAACCTTAGTGGTCCCCTAATACTGTATCTGAAGTCTCTTTTATATAGACCTTAGTGGTCCCCTAATACTGTATCTGAAGTCTCTTTTATATAGACCTTAGTGGTCCCCTAATACTGTATCTGAAGTCTCTTTTATATAGACCTTAGTGGTCCCCTAATACTGTATCTGAAGTCTCTTTTATATAGGCCTTAGTGGTCCCCTAATACTGTATCTGAAGTCTCTTTTATATAGGCCTTAGTGGTCCCCTAATACTGTATCTGAAGTATCTTTTATATAGACCTTAGTGGTCCCCTAATACTGTATCTGAAGTCTCTTTTATATAGACCTTAGTGGTCCCCTAATACTGTATCTGAAGTTTATTTTATATAGACCTTAGTGGTCCCCTAATACTGTATCTGAAGTTTATTTTATATAGACCTTAGTTATAGTTTTAGTCTAGTTATCGTTATTTTGTAATGCCTCGTTTGTGTGTGTGTGTATGTGTGTGTGTGTGTGTGTGTGTGTGTGTGTGTGTGTGTGTGTGTGTGTGTGTGTGTGTGTGTGTGTGTGTGTGTGTGTGTGTGTGTGTGTGTGTGTGTGTGACCTCTGCTCTCTGTCAACGTGCAGAGAGGACAGATAAGCTTGTGCTTTCTCTCAGGTACCAAAACTTGGCACAGTTTGATTTTACGTGAACAAACACTCGGTAGTACCAACGTGATTCGGTCGGTACCGGTAAAAGGACCGTGGGTTCGGTACCCAACCAGATAGGATTGGTATGTGTGCATGCAAACGTTTGAATGTATCTTATCTATTCTAAGGAGTTTCTAGAGACCAGTCAGTTTAAGATGCTATGGTCTCACAGTAAAACCTAGCTTAGAATGTGTAAATCTATTATGAGTTTGGGTACAACTGTCACACAGAGGAATTGGAGCCAAGAATGTGAGAATCTATCAGGAGCATCGGCCATAAAAGGTGTAGTTTAAGAGTAAACTGTTCCAACTGAAATAGATGTCTCATGCTGTGTAAGCACAAAAAAAAAAAAAAAAAAAAGAGTTTAAAAAAGGTATTCATTCTGATGTACATGTTGGTCATCCTTGGGCCAGTCCCAGTGTCATGAAAGTTTGTCCATTGTTTGAATAAAGCTGCATTTGATTCATAATCATCGGACTGGTCGTCATCTTTGAGGTCTCCCAACATATATTTCTGAGTCGTCACCCGATATCACGACCCTAGTGACCAGGATGTTGTGCTGGTTGGTGGTTACTCACGGAGCCTGCGTCCTGGTGGTGTACTCCTTAAACTCGCTGTCGTGGATGGTGAAGTACGGCCGGAAGTCACTGCAGTAACGCAGAGGAGAGATACAGCTGCAGAGAGAGAGAGAGAGAGAGAGAGAGAGAGAGAGAGAGAGAGAGAGGGACACGAAGACAGAGAAATCTTTGAAAGTCTGAATAACTTCACGATTCATGAGCCTGATCCATGAGCACAAAGCTGAGAGCTGCAATTTAACTAAATACAACTAATGTCATCTTTGAAAGAAAGTCAGTACCTTGGTAATTCCCCACCAAACAGTTGTTAAATTTCACTGTATTTAATACATGAACACCTATTTCTAGACATTTTCTGTCTTTTCCAGGAATTAAAGTCAACACCAAAGCACTTTCCCTCTTCGGTCCCCCTACAGGTTGTAAGTGGAATTGCCCATTGTAGTTTCTTATGTCTCATTCGAACTACAGATCCGCTAACCTGACTCCACCAGATGGATCGCTTCCCATCTGCTCGGCATATCCATCTGGGAACTTTCCGTTGGAGAACTTTTGGGAAGGGGAGGGGCGAAAATCCTGGTTATCTGATTGGATAAACCACCTGTCTATCACCACCCTATAGTTGGTGATAGACGGGCCAAATCAACCAATCAGATCAAACATCTTTTCCTCCGAGAAAAGCCTCCAGTGCCGTTTTTAGCTCTTCTTTCAATGAAGGAATACTTTCTAATTCAGATAAAAGTTGCTGCGATAGCTACGCTCATCTCATCCGTGGAAGCCGCCACGATTTTGGAAACACATTACTTTAAAAAAGGTACAAAAGAATCTTTGGTGTTGCTTTAAGAAAAGACAAATTCAGAATACACATTCACTTAATCAAACTGGACTTCAAATCGGCTTTAAAATGTAAAGCTATTTTGGTAATTCCCCACCAAACAGTTCACCGAGAAACACAATTGCTTCATTTCACTGTATTTAATACATGAAAACCTATTTCTAGACATTTTCTGTCTTTTCCAGGACTTAAAAGACTAATTCACACATTCAATTAATCAACACACACACACACACACACACACACACACACACAATATTAATAAAATTGGACTTCAAATCTACTTTAAAATGTAAAGCTATTTGGTGTAAGTGTACCAAATTATTCTGTAGCTGCCCCTAACCCTCTCCAGCTCACCTGACCAACGCCAGCACGGTATCCGACGACTCTGCTGGCGACGGTGCCATGACGACGAGTGCCTCCCCTAGCAACACCAACTCCCACAACATCTGGATGTGGAAGAAGACTGGATAAAAACACCTGTAGAGAGGGAGAGGTTTATGGAGCGTGTAGTGTAGCAAACCAAGAAGCACGAATGTAATCAAGACACAAGTTGAGTCAAAGGCTCAGAATGAGGAGGAGTCATAGGGCGAAGTCCTACCTATTCCGTCACTACATATTATGATACTATATAATATGTTTGTGTGTGTGTTTGTGTGTGATGTGTAAGGGGGTTTAAAGTAATGAATGTGTGATTATAGTGTGTGTGTGTGTGTGTGAATGTGTGTGAGAGTGTGAAAGTGCTGAAGTAACAGTGTGTATGTTGTTATGTCTGTGACAATAATGTAGTAATTGTGTGTGTTGTGTGTAATTTGTGTGTGTGTATGTCTATGACATTAGTTAATGTGTATGTATCTGTGACAAGTGTATGTAATGTGAAGTGTATAATGTGTAAAGTAGTAGTGTGTGTGTATCTGTAACAGTGTGTGTGTGTAGTCTATGACAGAATGTAAGTATTGTGTAAAATGTATTTGAAATGTGTACGTTCTTACAAGTAAATATCACATTAACTCACTCACGAAAGTGTAAGGCAATTCTACGTAAG